>NW_004955431.1:22463456-22510323 GCF_000276665.1 Chinchilla lanigera
TTTTTTTTGGTTTTTCTCTGGTACCGGGAACCGAACTCACGACCTTGCGCTTGCCAGGCAGGCGCTTTGCCGCTGAGCTAAATCCCCAGCCCCACTACTCTATAAAAATTTTAAAATAGTTTCATGAACTCCCAACCCAAGCGTAAGAAACAGTGGGATGCTGAACTGAATGTATTTCATTTCTAAGTTGATTTGAGAACTGATGTTGTTATGGCATGAAGTTTTCTTATGCCCAGAACATGATGTTTCTCCATTTTAGGGGGTTTTATTTTAAGACCTTCAATAAGATTTTATAGCTTTCTTCATATAGGTTCTATGCCTTTGTTATTAAATTTATTCCTGACTAATATGGTGAATGTGATTTTTTTCATTTCCATTGTGTAGCTGGTTTTTGCTAGTGTGGCAGTCACTTGTGCTGGTCCAGGAGCCCTCCCTGCTCAGATGCCTCCCCCATGAGCCAAGGCACAAACGATCTCTAGAAGACCAATGAAAGATGGAGTATAAATCCCCCAGCTACCTCACTCACCCTCCTTTCAAATCTCTGGCCAGTGGCGATGTTCCCTAGGACCAGCCAATAGAAGAGGGAGGACCCAGATCCGAGGCTCACAGATGACTCAGCTCAGTAAAATAAAAGCCGTCCTGCTACACTTTCATTTAGAGGAGACCCCGAAAATAACCCCAAGGGGAGACCTCTTCCTAGTGGGCATACTTCAAAAAGCACATCTGTCTCAAACTTGGCATGGGGGGAGAAGAGACTAGCGGATATGCATGGGCCATCAGGAAATGGTGAATGATTTGGCTGCTTGAGAGAGTATCTAAAAGGAGCAAGATTAGAAGATCAGAGACAAAGAGATCCAGGGACCTGTGGGTGCATTCCAGGGAGTAAGTACCTCAGGAATAGTCTCTTAGTGCAGCTAAGGTGCTCACTCTGGGCGTGGGGAGGGGGTGCTACAGCCTGTGGTACTGAGCTACTGTCCTTCAAAATATGACACATTACCTGAATCAATAGCACTGTGAGGTTCTACATCCCTGGAAAAATACACAGGTTGGGAAATCAAGGGCTGTCCCCGTCATCATCATTCCCAGTGATGCAACTTAGGATTCTGAGGTTCTCACTGCTACAATTTCAGCCTCTGCCATAGACTACAGCTTTTGGTTTCATAGTTGGGCATACAATGACCAGTTGACACAAGAAGAATCTTACCAAACCTAAAGTTACAGCTACCCCCTTGGCCATGTGGGTTTTTCCACTAATAGGTGAAAAAGGGATTTACTGTGCTAACAGGGGCAAATGACCCTAGTTATCTTGGGCATCTAATGTTTCAGCCTCATGATGGGAGCAGCGAGGCCTATGTGTAGAACACAGCAGACTCAATTCTTGGTGTTTTTTTTTGGATATGGGGATAGCCATAGATGGACAGTAACAGTCTGACACAGAGGGATGAATGTTTGGGTTGCTCTATTGTACAAGCAACCTGGGCCAGCAAAATGCAAAACAAGGGTGAGGGAAATACACAACCTGTGCAAAAGGAATGAGATAATGATCCTCAGCGTAACCTCACAACACTGTGCTATCAAGGAAACTGTAAGGCGTCTCCGCAGTCACTTGTAATTGCTCTTTTCAAAAACATTTAAAATAAAATTATGACCAGCAACTGTCAGTGTTTTACTAATGCCCTTTATCTGTTCCAGTCCTATCCATATGCATTTGGCTATTTCTTTATTTCTTGCAGTGTTATACAGTTCATTTTCTCCTCGTGTTTCATGATCTTGACACTTGAAAATTATTGATAATTATTTTATTAAATGCCCTTCAACTTGTCTTTGTCTGACATTTGCTCATGACTGGACTCAGTTTGTGCATTTGAGTCAGGAATATAAGAAAAATAATGCTGTATGTCATTCAGTGCCTCACGTGGAGAAATTTAAGATGTTGTATTATGGGTGATTTTTACCTTGACCACTTGGCTACAGTGACTTATACTGGATTTCTCTACTAGAAAGTTATTATCTTTTCTTTTGTAGTTAATAAATATCTTGGTGGGGATTCTTTGAAACTGCGTGAATTCTATTTCTCCTAAAAATTTTGCCCATTGATTTTAACATGCTCGATTTTTGCTGATACAGCTTATGTCCAATAACATCACCAAATTCTATTAACTCGAAAAGGCTATAGTAGAATCCCATATATATTCATATCAAAAGTATATAAAGATAGCCTTATCATTTCATTTTTTATCATTTATGGCAATATTTTGTTTTCTTGTCCTATTACAATAGCTAAACTTCTAAAATCATTTCATATAATACTGAGACTAATAAATATCCTGCCTTATTTCAAATAAATAACTTCAGAAATTTGTCATTTAATATAATGGTTCCTGTAGGTCTGAGATAGATGTCATTTACTGTATTTAAATAATTTCCTTCTATTTTTATTTTACTACATTTTAAATTCATGTAACATTTTTATGTCACTTGGCCACCATTCAAGCTGTTCAATTTTATCAAATGCTAATGTAATAATGATGTTTTCTCCTTTACTGTGTTGATTAAAGGACTGTAATGAGTTATATTGTCAGATTTCCTAACATCAGATCATCTTTTCAGTCCTGGAATAAACCCTACTTAGTTATGATACTTTAATTTTAACATGTACTGCTGGATTAAATTAGCATCTATAATCACAAAGGAAGTGGTTCTATTGTTTTCTCTTTCAGTAGCATTTTATAAAATTTGGTTTTTTCTGATGTCTTTTTTTTTTATAATAAATTAGAAAGGTCTTACTTTTTCTATGGTTTGGATCTTTTGTGCTACTGATTCAAACAACTCCCATTTCAGTACTTCCCTTCATAATTTTTTTCAGATCCAGCGTCTTTAGAAATACAAAAACATTCCATCAGGGAAGTTGTGCAGATACTGGGGAGGGAATACAGAAGCCTGTTGAAAAAAATAACTTCATCGGCTAGCAAACTACTATACATGCTCCTCAAAAAATTCCATTTCACAATAAATTTTTTCCATGCTGTGTGGGATCACTACAGATAGAAATGGCAAGACATACCAGGAAGGTGGTGGGGTGGGAAGAGCTGAGTTCAGGTATTACATGAGTGAATTATAGCAAAACTACAACATCCCACTGTTCGGAGCCAAGAACTCACATGCTACTTGAAAAAACATTTAATCACTGTTTATACTATTTAATAAAACCTAATAACCAGCAAGTTTACCATCTAGGGTATTATTATTGAAGAATGTGGCAAATCTTTAAAAATGTCTTACACATTTTCCTAAAAGTACACTAAAACTAAACACTAAAAGTAAATGACAACAAACATCACAGATGGGGTTGGGGATTTAGCTCAGCGGCACAGGGCCTGCTTGGCAAACGCAAGGTCGTGAGTTCAATTCCCTGTACTGGAAACAACAACAACAACAAAAAAAAAACCAACAAACATCACAGATGCGGCTCCTGACTGCTGAAAATATGGTTCATTATAAGAAGTGAGGCAGCCTTGGTGTAGAAAAGAGGATTTTGTTTTTAGCAACAAACTTCTGGTTCATACAAGTGTTCCTCCCACTTTACCAGCCTATTCAAGGCAAACACACTGGGTTATAAACAGTTTTGCTTACTGCTTTATTCCCATTGCCTTTCACAATGTTTCATGTGTGTGAGGGGCAAGTAGATATTTGCTGAGTAAATGAACAAATAGCATAAGTCAAGTTAATCAAACACTTTCACTGAGGCTTTTTATATATTTTGATGAATTTATATATTCATTAAGGAACGAGGTTAAACTGTACAAAATAACCATTTTATAGATCAAAACAGTAATGTACTAGCATATATATATATATATATATATATATATATATATATATATATAGCTTATCTATATCTGGTCTAGAATTTTTAAAATAACATTTAATATTATTCTAATGCCATCTGAACTCCACCCAGTATTATGCTTCTTGTTAAGACAGCACAGTGCTCAGGGTCCAGGTTTGGATAAACAATCCCATGTTCACGTCTTGACTGCACCTCCTACTAGTTGCACACCCTTGGGTATATTACGTAGTTTCTTTCAGCTGAAATTTCCTCATCTTATTAAGCAGGGACACGCCTTTCCTCATAGTATTGATATGAAATTAAACTATCATTTTCAGTATTTGGCATAATGCTCATACATGCTAAACGGTTTCTGTTACTTTATTATTAATAATAAATTTACTTAGTTTGGTTACCTCTCCCATGGTAAGTGAGAAATACTGAAAATGGTTTCTACTGATGCCATTATTATTGTTATTATTATTGTTGTTATTAGTACTATTATTGCAATTTGAGATGACCCAAGCTGGTTTCCAACTCCTGAACTCCTGTAATCCTCCTCCCAAATCTGAGACTACTAGCATGTGAATCCAACCCTGGCTTACTATAGCAATCATTGTCTTAGTTACTTTTTTCCTTGCTGAGATAAAATACCTGACACCCAAAGTGCAAGGAGGAAGGGTTTATTGTAGCTCACACTTTTTAGAAGTTTCAGTTTATAGTTGGCTTGGTCCAAGGCAGGGTGACATGGCAGAGAAGCATTGCAGAAACAGTTCATGGTGAGCAGAAGGCAGGAAGGTAGCAAAGCAGCAAAGTAGCAAGCAGCAAGCAATAAGCAGCGACCTTCTTCCTGTCCCGTATATCCTATCAAGGCTACACTCCCGTAGGGCAGGTAGCACTCACACCCAGGGTGTGACAGCCTTAATCCTAGCATCATCCCGTGAATCAATCCCTGCATCATATCCTTTATCCCAGCATCATATGCCCTAGATCCAGCCTCCTCCAAAAATCCCCATCTAAGGCTGTATGAGGCTGTGGTGGGAGGGTGCATCTAAAGAAAAGCCATAAGAATCATCATGATTATTATTAATTGATTTATTTTGGTAGCCTCTCTAGGATAATTATCTTCCTGACATCTCAAAATCAGTTTATAATGACAAGTGTCACAATAGTGTTTTGTTTCTGGAAACATTGTTTGGGAATCGTGATTGGAAAAGGATATGAAGGGAACATGTGGGGGCTGAACGTGTTGCGTGACGTGATCTGAGTGATGGGCACAGAGGTGCTCACCTATGTAAAATGTTCAGGCTCTGCATATTTTAGGACTGCCCCTCTGCTTCTCTCTGACCACATGATCTGTTTGGAGTGTGGTGCTTAAAGGAGGAGAAGCTATTGAAATACATGGCCCTGGGTAGAGAGAGGATTAAGTGCTGCACAGTACTTTGTTTTACAGGAGTCCCTTTAACTTTACATAAAATGCTTCTCCTCCCCTCTTTATCCTGGTTCTGTGCCTCTTTTCCACCACCCTTGAAATCTGTTAACACAAGCTGACAGGGTCATGAAAAGTGGGAAAAAGCAAAATTTACAGGTAATATTATGAGCAACATGATATAACATTCCACATTCAATAAAGTGCGAAAGTCACACATCACTAAATGACAGACACATTCTGAGAAATGTGTTGCATCCTTTAGGCTGTTCCATCCTTGTGCAGACATCATGGTGAGTGGTATATGAGCCTAGACTGTAGAGCCTACTGCCCCTTGGCTACTCACCTGTACAGCAAGTTACGATCCTGAATATAGTAACACAATGGGCAAGTGTAACACAATGGTAAGTATCTGTGTGTCTAAACATGTCTAAACATGGAAATGATGTGTCAGTCAGTTTTCCATCTCTGTGACAAAATACCTGAAACAGTCAACTTAAAGAGGAAAGATTTATGTTTGTCTCATGGTTTCAGAGGTTTCTGCCCATGGTTACTTGAACCCGCCGCTTGGCACATGTGGTGGCGCAGAATGTCATGAGGGGAGTGCAGGGTGGAGGACGCCCGTCACTTCATGGCAGCTGGAAACCAAGAACAGAAAGAACAGGGCTGGATTCCCAGTGTCCAGTAACCTAACTCTTAACTTTCTTGCACTTCTAAATGTTCTACTCCCTCCTAATAGTGCCACAGGCTGATGGCTAAGACTTCAGCTTATAAACCTTTGGGAGCATTCCAGATGATAACAAAAGCCAAACAAATACACATCATAGCAGACCGTGATAAAACACAAAGCAGACCATAGTGTAATGGTCCAGTACAAATACTAGGCCATGGGAATCTTTCAGATTCATTATAATCTTATAAGACTATTGTTGTATATATGGTCTATTGTTGACCAAATGTCACTGAGGGGAGAGAGAGAGAGAGAGAGAGAGAGAGAGAGAGAGAGAGAGAGAGGTCTGTGTGAGAATGGTTGTGGGGGAGGGAGTGTCTGCATAGGCTTTGGCCCATGTACTTCTTGGCTCATGAACTTTCTGTTGCTGCCATGCAAGTCAGTCAATACAGGATATTAGTTTAGTTGAGTGGTTGTCATCGTTGCAGTCTCCCTGGTGCATAGTACTGAGTATCTGTCTCCTTGACACACTCCAATATTTAGAATATTCATTTTATTTAGTTCTTCCTACTATAGTTGAGAGCTCTCTCACCAAATCCTCTGCGACATCTTTGTCCCAAGAAGAGATGCCCACACTTTCCTTCAGCCTGCTCTGTACTTGCAGAGGTCGTGCACAGATACGGAACCAGCGTGGACCTTTCTATGGAAGCCACTGGAACACATACAGCTTGCCTGGAACAAGTGAACAAGTTTGAAGACCCAAGTTTCAATGACAAACATGTCCAGGCACTGGAGAAGAAATGGAGCTACCATTAAATAAAAAAGTACCTATCAACTTGGTCCTTATGGTCACCATGATATTAGGACTGTCTGGAACTTCTGGAACTTTCTTTGGCCTCGAGAAGCCAAAGTGGAAAATGGCCTTTAATCAGAGCTGTTCCTCTGGCATCTCCTCCAGGCTTCTCCAAAATCACTGCCGGCAGCATGATGGATGATGGATCTCCCCAAACTGTTTTAAACTTGTCTCTTCCTCAGAAGAAAGGGAATATTTGTTTCGACTCACACCATACACCACTTTATGAATATGATTTCAGTCATGATTTCCTATGTGCCTGTGTAAAGGAAAGAGTGGAAATAAAGAACAAAACCAATAAAAAGACCCAAACCAGAAGCACATGTCGCGAAGGGGTGCACACCAGGCAAACAATGGCTGTTAAACAGATGAACCCACTGAAATGTAAAATATTCCACGTTTTGACAGCTTTGAAATGCTACACTTTCTAGCTCTCATCTGTTAATCATCTGAGGGGACTTTCTTAGCTTACCAGAGGGACTGTCTTCTCTTTCTGCATTCACACAAGTGGACGCACATGCGACGTGAAACTCAGCAGCTGAAATGACAAGTAGGATGAAAAGACAGACAGCCGGGGATCTACCAGAGGAAGAAAGAAGAAAGAACAAGTGGGGGGAGGATTTTAGTCACCTTCACTTCCAGCTGACTCTCACTGCAGCTATTGTCCAGCATACAAGCTTTTCTTTGCGAGAGTTTCAAGATAAGTCATAAAGCCATAATCACATCAATGATTAATAACACCAGGGAGGCAAAGTGACACAACGACAAGGGTTAAGGTTTTACACAGAAACACCGAAAGATCCTCTTAGGAAATCCGTCTACTTTAAATAGTATTTTTGAAAGCAAAGCAACCAGGAGTGGCCTTCAGTGTGAAACTATAGAAAAAGTGCCTCCTCATTTATTTTTCTAGTTAGTTCCTGCAGGATGGAATCTGCTTTCAGGAAGGCCTGGTGTCACACACCTGTAATCCCAACACTTTGGAGGGCGGAGGCAGGAGGATTCTAAAGTTGAGCTCAGCCTGGATAATTTAGTGACATGGACAGACCCTGTCTTAAAATAAAAAATAAAAAGGTCTGTGGATATAGCTCAGTGGGAACAAGGTCTTCTGCAGAGTCCCAGGATCCAAGCTGTATAAACCCAGGATGCAAGCTTGGTTCCAATGGAGAAACCAAGGCTCCAGATTTCTGAGGTGTGATCTATGTGGTGCCCTAGAGCCCCCGCGTGGGATGAATCCAAGCTGTCTGCAGCAGGAAGCTAAGAAGTCATCATAGAGAGCTAGAGGAATATGTCGCCCACCTGCTGGTTTCACCTCCCATGACCCTGGTGATGCTGGGGCCAAGGATGTCTGAGAGAGACGGGAGGTTTTTCCTGTCGTGAGTTGTCACCTCCATTTACCAACACCAGTGGAGAGCAGCGGTCGGAGCAGCTTCCCCCTCCACTTTCCCTGCAGAGCTCAGCAAAATTTAAAATTCAGCCACTGTCCCTGGCCGACTGCTCTAAGCAGAAACAATCCCATCATCCTCTCCCCACTGGCAAAGGTGTTTAAGATATCTAAATATTTTAAAGGTATCTACGGGGATTGGATTCTTTTCTTAGTGATGACTTGATGAATAAATGATGCCCTAATTTCAGTTTAATTATTGTCTAATGCTCTCTAATTCATTTCAGATTGGTGTTTAACTTCTTTCCAACTTGACAACCTCTCAGGCAAGACTGATCAAAAAAAGCCAAGACTTCTTCTACATAGGAATGGATTAGTTGTCTCTAGATTTCCACTAAAGGAAAGAAACCACTCAAATCCCCCATATTTTTGGCACTCTGTAAATTTAAACTCATCCAAAAGACATCTTTAAAAAATATTTTAAAGTAAGAGAGGGATTCTGAGTTCAGAGTCTGAGGTTTTGTTCTGCCAAGTTTGAGCGTGGAACAGATTTTTACAGCTGAATTATAAGTCCCTGAAAATAGGTTTATTATGGAAGTGTGAACACACAACTGTAGCCTATAGCAACATCAACCCCCTCATTATCATAATCCTTGGATCCTCTCCTTTGTGCAGAATTGGAAAAGCAAGACACCTTCACTGGTCTTTTTGCTAATGTGTCAGCGCCAGTGAAGAGCTTGTGTACCTCTTTAGAAAGATGCCCCAAAGTTTTTAGTAATCTTTGAAGCTAGGGAATCCTATGGCCCCCATGTCAAGTGTTCATCCATCATTCACAGCAGAATGCTAGGTGACACCCTAAGGAGAAATGGGGAGGTTGAAGGAGCATCATGTTTCATGTGGCCGTGTTGATTGTGTGATCTGTAACAGCTTGCTACAGGGCAAGTTTCTCTCCAGACAGAATGGACAGGTCTAAATTCACCAGACAGGTTTCTGGGGTTGGAGAGGAAAGGAGGGCATACGCAGCAAGAGTCTCAGTTTGAGATACTGTCGAGAGCCTAAAGTTTAAATGTTCCACATTCTTTTGGCATCTGAAGGATTTTTTTTCCCTAAGAAGACTTCATGTTTATTTTCTCTTACTTTTTTTTTTTTTTTTACTACAAAGTAAAGCATTTGGAATTCTATTGCATGGTACTCATAGAATTTCCATAACAGAATTAAAATTATAGTCAGTTGCAGAGTAAATCTCTGTTATGATTGGCCACGAAAGGCAGTCCCCGTGCTGGGAGCCAACTCTCCAGCCTCAGCCAGAGCTGCCTCAAGCACGTGGCCAATTCATTCTGACAGAATGTTTGACATTGGCCAATTCAATATAGCCTGATATCAGCGAGCCAGAAACCTACTAACTAGAACACTCAATTAATTAAGTTCTGGTTTTCTGACTTCTGTCCTCTCTCCCAAACCTCCAGGGCAGGAACACATGACAGCATGAGAATGTTTGGCATTTATTGAGTGCTTACTGTGTGCTGGGCACTGCTCTATGTATTAATTCATAAAATCCTTCCAACACCTCAGGAAGTCGTTACTGGTATTATCCCCAATTTGTACCTGAGGAGATAAGCTTAGCAGAGAGGCAGAGTGTTAGGTGCTCCAGCTTTGCTGGCTGACTCTTCTAGGTTTGCATCCCAGCTCTGCCATATAATGACTGTGCGATCTTAGGCAAGTTACTGAGCCTTTCTGTGCTTCAATTGCCATTAAATTATTAATTCTCTAAAATTAGGTTAACAGTGTGAAATTAAATTCAGGCACATTTGCAGTTTAAAACGCATTTTTGTTTAGTGCTTTGGAGAATTCTACATTTCCACTGCTGCACATGTTTTGAAATTATCTTTTTCTGTTTATTGTGCATAACTTGATGCTACCATACTCTGTTTTAAGCATCATGCCATACTTCTGAGAGGATCTTGGTAATCTGTAGGAGTACCCAAGATGGAATTGTAGATCAGAGGTGGAGAGGACCAAGGAGAAAGCACTGGAAACATCGAGTAAACCTGAAGCTGCCTAAGAATCAAGCCAGTATGGAGGGAAGCAGAGGAGAGAAAGGAAGAAAGCAGACTGTCAGTCCTCCAAGGATGTCTCTCTAACGTCCTATGGATTCAGCCCTGCCTGAAGCAGGTCCCACTGCCTAGACTTCATAGGTACGTGAGATATATATATATATATATATATATATATATATATATATACATGTTTTTCCTTTCCTTTTTTTTCTTTTCATTTTCTTTCTTGTTTTGGCTCTGGTTTGTTTGGATGGGCATCTATTACATGGAATCAGAATAATACAATCTAAAATAATATCCCAGCATTTCTTTTCTCTTTGCTCTTATATAATTCATACCTAACTGGAGAGTTATATGGTATCTGGCCATCCATCCATCTATCTAGCCAAGATTCCTTGAGCATTCACTTGGTGCCAGATGTGAAAAGAACAAAGGTGAGTGAGACGTGCATCCTCTCCTTCAGAGGCTGAGGAGCAAACTCAGACAAGCAGCTGGTAGAATGACAATGAGCCTTTGAAAAGGTAGCCCCACAAGTGGAATGACGTACTGTAGGGAAGGTTTCTTCAACCTCTCCATGTATCAACTTTGTAAGATTTCTTAGGATATTACTGCACAAGTTGTTTTAATGATTTTAATTATTATTGTACAGGTTATTTTAATTTTTGATAGAACTCTCACCTTTTCCTCCAACTCCCTGAATTGAATGACAATGCCCATTTTTGAATGAATGAATTCTCAAATGTAGGGTCCCTCCACATGGACGTATCCCTCTGAGCTGTTCCCAAAGACTCCAGCTGAGGTTAGGAAGAAAAGTGTCATGTCTGGACAATATTTCATAACTTGGAGCCCCTTTAATATTTATCTTCATGGAGATATGAATTCTGTTCCTGGTGGGGAGAGGGGCTCTTCTGAAGTGTTCCTAATAGAAACCCTCGTCTCAATCCCAGTGAGTGGGTTTAAACACAGGTAGCGACCCACGATGCAAAGGATGTCACTTAAAATATGTGCTAAAAGAAGAGACTGATTTGTGCAGCTGGTTAATTATTTTTCATCTATTTTCTTTCTGCTAAGGTCACCTACATTTTATCACACAGGTGACCAAATATATTGTAAAAGGTGAAAGATTTACAGGAAACCAGAGTATAATATATGGTAAATTTATTAGGAATGTATCCTTGATTTGTTTCCATCAGAAATAACTATGGGCTTATTTATTTATTCATTTTGCATACAATCTCTGGTAACCTCTCCTGTGCAGTATTACTTGGTAACAAGATTTGATTTAGAATTCACATTGAGCGTACTATGCTATCAAAGGAAATGTCACATCAGAATCTTTTATGTTGTGCGTATGAAATGTTCAAAGTAGCGACAATTATGGCAAAAAGGAATTGCACATTTAAGAGGAAAATGGTGCTAAAATTTTTGCCTGATGTTCAGATAATATGAGCAGCGTATAAGTCTTTGTATCGTAGTCCTCTATATTGTAAATAATATTAGACGCATTTCATATTCATGGGTTATTTATTAAACACAAACCAAAAATCAGATGATTTAAAAATATTAAGCTACACTTTTTAGTCTTGCATCCGAAGGTGATACCACTTTTCCATGTGTTCATCATTTTTAACAAATATTTATTTTTCACAGCAGCATAAACATATGTTTCTATCTCAACACAGTGATGTCAACCATAGGTTTTGCTCGGGCAAAATATTTTATCTTAGTGGTAAGCAAATGTATCAGAGAAAGAAATTCATCAATTGCTTTTGTTTTGTTATTTTATTTTTTTTGAAACAGAATCTCACTCTATAGCCCAGGCTAGCCTTGAACTTGCTAATTTGCCCAGGATGGCCTACAACTTGTGATCCTCCTGCCTCAGCCTCCTTAGTGTTGGGATTGCAAGCATGCATCACTAAGCCTGGCTCTATCAATTACTTTCTTACACTATCTCTCTCTAAAGGTAGTGTAAGAATTGGAAGTTAGAAAAAGAAAGAAAAGAAAAGCTGTATTCCACCTCAATTTTTCTCTTATCCCACATCAATATTTTTCCTTTGCCTACTCTGTATAATTCAGGGTTCACATCTTCCAGCCAAATCCCTGTACCCAGCTTCCCAGTCCCCGCGAACCAGGGAAGATCCTTCCTTTGGGTCTTAGGCCCCATCTGTTTGTTCAAGGTGACCACGGTGAAGTCAGAATAGGAGATGTCACGTGGTAGTACTTTCCATAGTGCCAAGCAGCGTTAGTGCTTTGAACTCAAGCAGCTTGGCAGATGAGACCTCTAAAGTGGCACCTCACAAACTGGAAATGCGGAAGAGCCTGGGTAAGTCTAGGTTCTGCCTTGGTGGTTTAAGCCGGACCGGAGGCTCTGGCCCTCTCGCAGTGAGTGTCCAGGCCAGGCTGGTGCCACTGGTCCTCGGGCCACACTCCGAGTAGTGAGGCTCTAAGAAGCACCACGTGTTGGCATTCAAGATAAGCAAGCGTGGGGACATCCAGGAAAGCATGTGCGCGTGTGCGTGTGTGTACATGTATGCATGTCGTGTGTGTGCACGTGCGTGTGTGCATGCGTGCATGTAGTGTGGACGCCCTCCTAACATGTGGTCCATTCTACACAGCTTGGCCAGCTCATCCTGGTAAATAATCCTGACAGAGGGAGACTTTTTGAGCCTTTGAAGAATGCTGGGTACTGTGACATTCTCTGGTTGCAAACTCCCATATTAGAGATGAGGGACCGAGAAGCTTCCTGCTCGAGATTACAGAGCTAATAAGCTTTGTAGGATGTTTAGGACCCAGCCTGCCAGGATGGATGCTGCATGCTCCAACCACTAGGCAGTACTTCCTCTAAGACAGTTCCGACCTTTCTTCCTTTCTCAGAACCTTTGCACACACTGTTGCCCCCGCCTGGCATGTCATCCCACACGTTCACTGACTGTTCAGCCTTCAGCTTTCAGCTCAAATCTGACTCCTTCAAGAGGTTTTTTTGGGTCTTGCCCCGTAAGAATTTAGCTCCGCTCTGCTTTTCTCTCAAAGGGCTGATCACAATATTCAAGGATTTAATTATTTGTGTTAATTTATGTTTATATCTGTCCCTTTCCCAAAACTGTACTCTCTGTGAAGTCAAGGATAAGAGCTGTTTATTTTATTAGCCCTTAGCACTGTGTGTGAAACAAAATAAGGGCTGTTTACTCGGCTACCTGTGGACTGACCTACTGAACGAATGAAGGGGATTTACCTTCTGCAAATAACCACTGGGCCACTAGAGGGCAAATATCCTCATCCTTTGGATTTTTCCACATTTCCAGTGTGCCACATGTGGTTGGCATACCTAAGAAAATGAATTCAAACAGTATTTCACCTCTCACATGTCTCATTGGTCATACACTAGGTAGAATTAAAAACTCACCTCACCTACTTTAAAAGGAATGAGGATATGGATTCCAAAAGTCTACTCATTTCTAGCTTCCCAGTGCAGTCCTTACCATTTGGGGAGAAAAATTTCAGAGAGAGTCTGAGATGATTTTTAGAGCACACTGCTATCTTATTCCTCCATGCTCAACTCCTGTGACAGACTTCTCCCTGGTATGTAGCGGATTTGGGAAAGGGACAGGGACAGATGCAGGTTTTGACGTATGTCTGGCCCCTGGGTGGTGACTGCACAATGTGTCACTGGCATGTCCAGGATGACATGAGGGCACATGACTGCCATTGCCTGAATCCCCAGAAGTGGCACCTGGGATGACAATTCTGGGCCAGTCCTCTGTCATGTAATGAGAAGGTGCTGGAAGGCAGGTCTTCGCTTGTTTTCTCCAACCAGCAACGCTCTGGGACCTGGAGCCCAATTCTATGGGAATCATTGAGAAGCACTAGCCCCACCCTCCCTCAATCATCCCACCCAAAAGATGAGCTTGACACTTGCAGCACCCAATTCCATTCAGCGGGAAGCTGACACTCAGGCACCGTGGTCTTTTCTTCAGGACTTGAGAGAAAGCCCTCGCAGAGACAGAATGACATAGAGGGATCCACAGAAGGAGCAGGAGAAGGAGCTAATGTCTGCTGCCATGGGCGCACTGCCTCCTAGCCAGCCTCCCTTTCCAAGCTGCGGGGAAGGATCTTGCAGCCGATGGGTGGTGGAATTGGCTCACAGTAGTATTTCTTATGTACTTAGTATCTCAAACCTTCCTCCGACCTGCCAGGAAGCTACCAAAACAAAGAGAATGTTATGGCTGAGAACTGTCACCATCCCAACCTCCACCATTAACATGGTCACTTGCCTTCCAGAAGGGGTGGAAATTGTCATCTCTTTGTTTCCTGAGTTTCCGGAAGAATTCTCTCCAAAATGCAGATACTGCCCTAACTTTTTGTCTGCCATCCTGTGTGACCTTAACCTCAGGTCTGGGGGTCTCTAGCTTTTTATTGCCCTGTCTATGGAAGGCAAGAAGGACACCCTCACCACATCTATTTCACAAGGATGTTATGAGAAGAGATGAGATAGTATCTGCAAACTGCTTTGAGTTCTGCAGAAAAGTGCTCTTACGAGCTATATAAATATAAGTTATTACACAGTATTATTTTAACCTGGCCCAAGTTTAGATTAGTCGTATGAATCATTCATCAACCTTTACTTTGTATAATTAAAAACGTGTGGTTCTTGGAATCTTTGGGAGGCAAGTTAATGTGGCGGGACTAGGACTGGCAAGCTCCTAGAAGTCAGTGGCTTCTGGTCTAGAGATAGATGCACTGATTGATGGGGAAATTCTATTATCACTTCTCCTTCGGAGGTAGTCGCACTCTGCTCTTTAAAGGCAGCTTTTTTAGGGCTCTCTGATTCATGTTTTTCCTGATTCGTTCTGGCCTTATTCATATTCTCACCACTTCCTTGCTATTTCAGAAGGTACTTTGAGAATGGCTTTGGCTTTCATTTTACCCCTAAGTAAATCCATGTAATAGGTCTTTCACAAAGGTCTCCTAGCATGACTATGTCAATATTCATTGGTACTCAGAGGCTGGCTGAATAACTCATTCCTTTGGGGGCCTCCCCATTGGGCAAAATTTCCCTCAAATGTAAAAGTATCCAAATTTAAAGCGCAGCCTCTGCCACATGGACCGCATTGACCACAGCAGCTGTGGGTAAGGACCAATATGCCTGTGTGAGCCCACAAGGTCCTGGCAGGGACTAGAGTTCCTTCACTGTCGTGTCTCTCTCCAAAATGCCCAGCACAGCACCTGGTATCCAATGGATGGTCAATGATTGCTAATTGAAAGAGTAAATGCTAATAAAGAGGGAGAAAAAAGGAAATAAAAACACAACGAACCACTGAACCCAGGGACATCATTAGCTACGGTCTCCCCATGTGTTAGTTATTAGCTATTAGTAGTGTGGGTGGTCTGGGAGAGATGGACTAATTCTGCTGTTGGCCACAGTAGTGTCAAACAGTATATTAACTATTGGGAACAAGGGTGTTGACTGGATTTCTGCTGCGCGCTAAATTTCCCCTAGTGACTCCAATGAATTAGATGCATGGCCCAAGGGCCAGAGTTGTCCCCAGCTTGTAACTTACACAGTGGAAGGATCTGCTGGAACAGAAGGCTATCAGGTCAAGTCTGCAGGGAGCATCAACCCCGCACAAACACGCCAGGAAGCAGACTGCTGACAAATTCCACCCAAGTGTCACCAAAGATCAGGTTATGTAGTAACGGGCAGGGAGATAATCGGCAGATTACAAGGCACTTAGAGGGAGCTGGGAGGTGGGCACCCACAATTTTACTACTTACCTTTCCTTTAAAGTCTCACCATGATCTGTCTGCAGGTCTTCATCGTGTGCACCGTGACAAAGGAGTTATTGACAACACACAGCCAGAATCTATCACACAAGAGCCAAACGGAACATATGAACCAAGACATGCAATAATCCCTGTGAAATTCTCTAGTAAAGATGAAACAATTATCTACCATGATCCCTATCTTTATTTTTATTGATTGATCATGTAAAATGTATCCACTTTTATAACATTATACTTGCCTTAATTTTTAACACAAACCATTTCTTCTTTGTTTCAACATGAGAAACATGTTGCCCACTTTCTAGATGTGAACTTAAATCAACTTGCACTATTTTTTTCTTTTATTTTGAGATTTAGGCCTTTTGACCCCTTACACACACACAGTATTCTTCCCCACTCCCTCTCAAAATTTTAAGTGGCTTGTTGTTTAAAAGAAACCAGCAAACTATAAAAGGTCCTTTAAACTTCTAGGCCATCAGTTCACTTTTTCAGGAGAACATTTTGAAGAGATGGGATAAATGAAGTAGAAACATTCAGATTAAATTTCCTTTGAAATCTTTGGGTTTTAAAATTAAGGGAAAGTGATTGGCAAAACATGTTTTGGTTTTTGCCTAAACTGAAATGTTTGAAAAATAGTTCAAGATGTTCTTCCATACCCCAACCACATCCATCTGAGACCATCCATCTCTAGTTTAAATCTATTTTTATACATCCACTATGCAAAGAGCACAGCTCCTCACTACAATATGAAGGCCATTATATTTTTCTAAAGGAGAAGTACACATTGGAGTCTAAAAGCTGTCTAAATTTCTAGAAGAACGTTCTAGACTAGATGATTGTGAAAAGGGAATTGTACTCCCCTGATGCTGAATCAGGCTAGGATATAAAAATAGATTATGAGATGACTCCCTTCCTTCCTTCCTTCCTCCATCCCTTCCTCCCTCCCTTCCTTCTTTCCTTCCTTCCTTTCTTCCTTCCTTCCTTCCTTCTTTCCTTCCTTCTTTTCTTCCTTCCTTCTTTCCTTCCTTCCTTCCTTCCATCCTTCCTTCCTTCCATCCTTCCTGCCTTCTCGCCTTCTCTCCTTTCCTTCTTTCCTTACTCCTTCCTTCCTATTCCTTCCTTCTTTCCTTTCTTCCTTTCTTCCTTTTTTCTTCTTTCCTTCCTCCCTTCTTTCCTCCCTTCCTCTTTCCCTCCCTTCTTTTATCCTTCAACCATTTATTTATTCAACAAATATTTATTAAGTCCCTCCTATGTGCCATAGATTGTGTGAGCTCAGAGACACGTAGAAGACAGTCCTCAGTTTTCGGGAGCTGACCACCTTACAGGGGATAGGCATATCTTTAAGGAGCAGAGTATAGAAAGTGTCATCTTTGGTGTGGGATGAGGTTACAGAAGAATAATTGGCCAGGCTTCCCTGGGAATGACAAACAAAACAATTTCATGAAGAAGCTATGAAAGGTAAAAAAAAAATGATGTTGAAAAGTGGGGAGTTGTTGGAAAACCAGAAGCCTGAGGGAGGAATAAGTTGGACCATCCACTCTAAAAAGTTGTTGCTCCCGTTAGGCAAAGGAGAGAGTGATAAAAACAAGGGGTAAGCAACCTGTTGTTTTTTTCATGAGTGGAGGGTTTGTGCTCACACTGAGGATCATTTCCCTCCATTTCTTCTCCAGATTTGGCCATGGGCTCTCCACCTGTCTTGGCCGCCTCCTGGTTGACACTCAAGGCACAGTCACGGCAGTGGCTGAGCTCTGTCTGGCTGTGTGTGAGCTCCCTCTCTTCCATAGGGTGTGGCTGGTCTAGACCAGAGGTTCTCAACCCCTGCACTGCATATCAGGAAAAACTGGACCACATAGCAAGAGTGGTGGCCAAGAGAAGGATACTTCCCATCACTGGAATCACCCCCTGAGCTCTACACCTTTCTGATCATCAGTGGTGTTAGGTTCTCATAGGAGCAAAACCCCTACAGTGAACTGTGCATGTGAAGGATCTAGATTGCTCGGTCCTTTGAATCATCCTGAAACCACTGTCCACTCCCCAAACCCCATCTGTGGAAAAGCTGTCTTCCATGAAACTGGTCCCAGGTGCCAGAAAGGATTGGGACTGCTGGACTAGATGATGCATCAGGGCTTTAAGAGAAGCCCCTTCAGTCCTGGCTCTGAAAATGACATAAATTATTGATTTAATTATCTACTGTTTTTTATTCTAAATATTCAAGCAACGAAATTTGGCTCAGGAAATCTGTACTTACCCAGTTTTGCTACCTCAGAATTCCATTGCTCGCAGATTCCCTTCATCTCATCTCCATACAGTAAGTCCCCAATTTATGAACATTCAAGTCACAAACTTTTACAGATGTGCTGTATAAGACTCACTTTGAAAAAAAGAAGAATCAAGTTATATCATGTATGGTACAAATTCTCTGTGATGACTGTGATCATTATGTATATCTAAATGTACCAATAAAATCTGATTTGGGGAAAAAAGGACTCACTTTGTTGGTTTAGGAACAAATCTGTCCGATGAACATTCTCCCAGATCGGAACTCATTCCTAAGTCAGGGACTTACTCTAAGCAGAACCTGGAGAATGTTTCTCCTTCAGAGCACAGGCACCTGTAAGTACACTCACCTTACTGATGGATAAGTATGTTTGGATGACACTCAGCTTTTACTATGGCTGTTGGGTTATGGCTTTATTTGGAATGTGATAAGAATGGCTGTCTCCTCATACTGCACTGAAATTCCCAGTTAATTTGTAGCTGTGTGTTCATCTCATCACATGGCTGAAAAGCTGACTTTTGCGTACATGAAAATGGTGCTATTAGTAATTGGATTGTCATGTGTAGTGTAATATGTGGTTTAGAAGCCATTACAGGATTAGAGGCAATTTGGAGATTATCATCTTCATCACCTATGGGGGTTGAGACCACCAGCAGTTCCACACTTTCAGTCATTTAGACACCATGGCTTGACACGTATGTAACATAGGTTTTCTGCTTTATTGAATAAGAATATACATGTATATATATGGTAATTATATGTATATATATATATATATATACATAGAGAGAGAGAGAGAGAGAGAGAGAGAGAGAGAGAGAGAAGGTAGATAGAAAGAAGGACAGAGAGACAGTGACAGAGAGTGTATTCTAGGAGTTTTACTCTTTTCTTTCACATTACTGTACTGCTTGACTTTCCTCTCATTTGTATTGTATTATTTCTGAATTCAGAACATTAAAACAATGACTAGTATACCTATGTAGGCTGATTCAACTCCAGACAGTCCTTTGCTTTTTCAAATTCTAGTTCTGAACAGGATGAAGGACGTTGTCATCACTTTCTGTGATGTGATCTGAAGTGTCACATGGAGCCTCAGTTCCAATAGTAGGCTTTTGGGAGTCTCAGCCTCTTTCTGGTTTGCAAACTGAGAAAGGAGCGGGGTGTGTGAAGCCTCAGGCTCCTTGCTGCTTCATCCTTCCTCTTGGCTTCCCCTTCTCCTTTGGGCTTTGCTTTCTCCACTCCTGGAATAGCCTTCTCCTCCCTGTGCCTTACCCAAGGCTCTGTCAGGTACTGGGAAGAGCAGAAAGAGAATGATTTCTTCTGAGTTAGGTGACACACATGGAAGGGACAAGCAGAAGCCACTTGGGGGTGAAGCTGACTCTGGTTTTATTTCCTGCTTCAGATGTGAACATGCTAGTAACTTCTCCTAGGCTGCCCTGAGAGTGGGAAATAGGAAGAATACTGTCACTTCCTCCTCGAATCTTTTTGTGACACTGTGGTCCTTAGATTCTTCCACAAGGCCCCTGCTTGCCTCCTTCCGAGCACTTATCTGCCTTCACCAGGGTGGTCTACTCATCCCTGTGTCTTACTCACCTGCCTTGAGCCCTATGAACTCGGGTTCAGTAGTTATTGTAGTAAGATCTCAGTAGTAGACAATACTCAGTAGTAGTAGACTCAGTAGTAGACAATAAATGTGTTAAAAGAAGACCAAATGATTAGCTGTGGCAAAAGATTCTGTAAGGTTTAAATGCAACACATGTAAACTCTTAGGGCATGCATGTCATGTTGTAGACATCACAAGAATGTGAGAGTCTTTAGAATTATGTTCCCAATCAAAGCAGTAGAAATGGTTTGTGTAAAAGCCAGGATTGCTCAACTCACTGTGCATAGCTGTGCTCAAGGTCATATAGAAGGATTAGTGCCGATGAAACAGTGTGATGACAATCTTCAGGTGTCAAGGAAATAGTTCCAACACACCAGGCTACACATATCCAGGGCCATCTCAAGTGGAGACACTAAGCTCCAAGGCTGTCATGCCCCAAAGTGAAAATCAATAAAGTGAAGAATATTTTAATAATGGAATAATACACTGCAATGAGACGGGATGGGCTATAAATAAACACAAAATACGGTTGAATCTCACAAATAGGATGCAGTTGAAGAAGCCACATGCAAAAAATACAAAGTATATGATATTTACATAGTAAAAGTATGTAAGTAAAGTATGTAAGTAAAGTATATATAAAGACAGCTAAAGTAACCTATGCTGTTTGAAGGCAAGATAATGGCTCCTGTGGGTGCTGGATAATGATTGGACAAGAGCATGGGATTGGGGTTCTGGGATCCAGTTATGTTGTTTCTTGTCCTAAGTGCTGGTTATGTAAGTGTTGGAGCTGTATGCTTACTTGAATTTTTTCATTGTGTGATTCAGTGGAAAGTTAAAACATAAGAATTTGTGAAGAAAGACCATAATAGCATCCAAGAATATATACTAAGTAGGCACTGTTGGTTCTAGAAATGCTAGTGAAGTAATTTGCATGTAAAGAGATGGTTTCATTCATGGGACAGTGAACTCTGGGAGGCTGGGTCCTTTTTGCTTCTATCAAGGGCTATTCTAACTTTTCAGTTAATGATTTCTTAAAGTGTGAATATTTGCCAATTGCTTACTATAGCTATTCTTCTTCTTCTCATTGTACAGATGGGGGAGTTAAGATGTAAAGAACTAAAGTGACCCTCAGGGCTGCTTTTTATGACAGCAAGAAGAGAAGCTCCACCTTCTGGCAATACCTTTTATGAGACACAAGCCCCCCAGAGGAAAGTGGCTGTAGGGAGTATTTAGGCAGAGGACCAACCTTGCTTCCAAGTACAGTGTGAAAGTAGTGAAGAACTCAGGACTGAAGGAGCAGGTAAGGGCAGCAGATGTCTCAGCTGTAACCTGTGCAGCTAATACAAGGTAGACCAGATGTCCTACATCTCTCTGTTTCATTGTGCAGGACCCTGATGCTATAGCAGGGATTAAACGGGGCTCTGGTAAAATCCAAAATCATGTAGAAGATAGAAACCAAATATAGACTTTTAAAATATAATAAATGTCAATAAAGCAATTATAAAGCAATTATATTTCCTTGCATGCTTGGACTGTGTACAGAGATTCACACCTGCTATTTATTATGCTGGCATTTGAGATCATCTTAGGAGCAGAAAGCATCCCTCAATAGAACTCATATCTTGGCACCTTCAGAGATCATCTGCAAGCCACTGGGGGCAGGGAGTGTGAAACAGAGAAAGAGAGAGAAAGAGAAAGAACACGTATCTCTCTGTGGGTACATGAATGAGCTTAGAGCAGGGCCCGGCAGCCCAGGGGATATAGAGGAGAAGTTCATGTGTTTTTACTTTGAGACTATGTATCCCACAGTCTCTCAAAGTCTGCTTTCAGATGCTGTTAGCATTATCAGTTCTTGAATTTTCTTAAGAACCACATTTTATGTGGTTCCCTAAATGTTAGAACTTCTTTTACCCCCAAACCCAGCAGAACATTTTCATAGGGTTTCCATTAAATGACCACAATGAAATGTGCATCATACTGTATTTGAGGCTCCCCACTTTACCATGGGCATGGTCTCGTGCTGTCTGTGAGGCACCACAATCACTGGAGTATGTCTCTAATTTGTGCTGCTCTTGGGAGAAGTATCAATAGTAAGATATCACTTTCATAAGTGATATCATATCCTGATTGAACACTGCTAGGGAGTCTTAGGCCACTTGGTGGTTGCATTTGCCTTAGATCCAATTACAGCTGGAAAAGTGGTTTGCATTAGAAGTTCTGACTCTAGGATTTGATCATTATGAGTGGTATAAACCACCAAAAGAATGTGAATTGCTTTCACTAAAAGGATGTAATAGCCCAGACAATCTCTTTCATATTTCACATGAGGAAAGCCCAGCATGGCCTCCTTCCCTGCAACTGCCCTGAATGCACTAGTCAAAGCAGAGCAGAGTTCTGCCTTTGGTGGGTCTATTGGGATCCTCCAGCCAGGGGTTTTAGTTCCTGAATAACCTTACGTGCCTCCTGCAGCCCAAACCCTGAGACTGGAGATTCATGGATATTATATCTGAAGATGGTTTTGCTATGCTTTCCTAAGTATCTAGACTCTTTAAAATGATGGCCTCACCCACCTTCCTCTGCAACTGAACTCTTAGGAATGCTGCGATATTTCTGCCCAAACTGCCCGAAGTGTAGAAGCATCTGTGGCCAAGATGCCCCATTGAGGAGGTCCATATGTGTAGCACAGGGATGCTGGATATTAGAGAAATGAATCTTCCCAAAGCTTTTGAAAGGTCATTGTCAACTAGCATCTATGAAAAGGCCCTTGCCACTTCATAGAGCTACAGACAGTGTGACCTCCAGGGCACTTTTTCCCATGTGTCAAAGCAACTGGATTCACTAACAGTGCTAGACCTGCTCTTGGACCTGGAATCTACTTGAGCAAAGAAAGAGGTGAAAGTCTTGGGAGGAAAAGTGTGAACCTGTGAGCCCTGATTTCCTCCCCATACCAGGCAGCCCAGCTCTGCCCATCCAGGTAACTGAGCATCCAGCCCCCCACCTGGCACTGCTAGACGGAAACACAGACAAGTGAGAGAGGAGAGCAGGCAAAATGGGCAGAACAAGTCGCACTCATTAAACTGTCCCACCACACCACCTGCCCAGGAAGCTGAGGACCCATCCTGTAGCCTTGTAAATGGGCCACTCAGACTGGACCAAGGTGCGTTGGAGGGATGTGTCCTCGGCAGGGAAACTTATGTCAATTTTTTTAAGCAGATATATTTTTATAACCAGTTCATCCTGTGGATTCTTTTTGTATCATAATTATTTTGTTTGTTTTTGTTTTGTTTTGTTTTTTTCTGGTACTGGGAATCGAACTCACGACCTCGTGCTTGCCAGGCAGGCCCTGTGCTGCTGAACTAAATTCCCAGCCCCTCATATAATTATTTTGAAGAGAAGTCAATATACAGACTGGTAAAATGACTTGAAGGGACTCAGAGTAGTGTTTAACCTTTACTAAAGTGTTTTTATCAAATGTATATTCTGCAAATCTTGGCATTTTACACAAAAAAATTCAGTTGATTTTAACAGCACTGCAAATGTTCCTTATTTCCTTCCACCTGCTCACTCTCCTTTCCCTTTTCCTCTTCCTTCCTTCTTCTTTACTTCCTTCTTTCCTGTTTTCTCTACCTCAAACTCTTCTTGCCTCCCTATCTTCTTTTTCTTATTGTAATAGAAATCCTATGATCTGCCTTCTAAGAAATAACATTTTTAAAAGAAAGAGTTCAGCTAAAAACAGAGTTCAGCTAAAAATGAGTGTTCTTGGTTGCATTCTCTATATGAGCAATTTTTAGTGACTCTTGAATGCTAACTAAACTAAAAAATGTAATTGTCAATTACATTTTTAACTGCAGAATATCAGTTGATAGGAAATGGTCAATTTGTGAATTAGAGAGAGAGAGAGAGAGAGAGAGAGAGAAAATAGCATTTCTACTTGGCTAATAGAATTTTTTATTCTGAAATTTGACCTGGTTCCTACAGGGAATAATGTCAAGATTCTGAACCCAACCGATAGAGAACCTCAACCTCAACTCTAGTCAGAGACTTAGCATCAAATATATAACTGAGTGTGTGCCTTCTGGTCCACTTCCAGAGTGATTAGCTTGCTCAGCAAGGGAAGTTCTGATCCTGCTAACAGCGCTCAGGGGAGCCACTCCTGCTATCCAGGATGACAATACAGGGCTCCAAGGCAGCCAAGGAGGCTCTCTCACTCTCCCGCTGTAATGCTCAATGCGTTGTACAGACCAATCAGGCCCCCCAAAGTAGTATGTTTTCACCTCACAGCAAGCAGCGTTTGAGTTCAGGGAGAGGAAATGTGTATTAAGAGAGCGGGTTAAAAATCGACATTATCCCAGACTTTCATGAAATCAAAATTATGTCCATGATGCTAAGTTATTATAATGTATTTATTACCAGGATTGCTTTCATATTTAACCAATTTGGCCCATCTCGAGACCTGTTTTAAAATGCACCACCTTGCCCACCTTTCCCATTTTCATATGAAAAACAGGAAAGCAAAAACTAATTTACTCAGAGAGACACAGCGCCTGTTTGCCCGTTTATCTCTTACAGACCACCCCTCAGTCCAATGTTGACAGTACATGATATTCCATTAATCTGCCTAATGAAAATTTAACCAGTGTTATAAACAAATAATTGGCTATTATCCTCTCAAAGATCCCGAATAAATTACTTCTGCTTATTTTCCCCCCTCTCTCAGTGCTCAAAAGGCAGCCCTTTCTGATGGATGTCACAGGCAGAAGGAAGGGGGGCTCCACTCCTTCCCACTCCAGCTTCCGCGATGACGACTGTCTCTCTCATGGGCAGACTCCATTCCGGGAACACCAAATGGACCATTATGCGATGGGAACGGTTGGGAATGAGAGGGATCCATCACCCATGGGTCACTGTTTGGCTCCCCTTTGAGAATCACCCCTGTACTCCTCTATCTCTGCATCTCCCATCTCCCCTTGCTGCTGTCTTTTACCTCTCCTTCCATCCTATTCCTTAGCCCATGTTACACTCTATTCCTTTGCTCTGCCATTCCTACTCTCTGTGTTCTTACAATCGTCATCTCCCATGTTCATCTCTGCCGCATTCCCAATACCTTATCTGCATATTCCTCTTACACTTTGCTCTCATCTTCAAAATTTCCCGATCAAGTGCCTACTTTAAACAGAACACCCAATGCCAAAGCAGTGGGCATACACTATATGGAAGAACCCAAATGAACCATTTAGATAAGCTACAGACACTGTTTGCAGTATTATGTTGAATCAGACCAATTGAAGGAATCTACTTGAAGCCATTTTTGCTAAAAATTGGTTCGGTCCCACAGTTCCATATTAAAGCTACAACAGCGTAGCCAAATGAGAGAATATTCAACGGGGAAATCTGAGACTGTACTTAGAATACCAATGCTACAAACTTTTAGTTTTAAGACAAGGTTGATGTCTTAGTCACTATTTCATTAGCAGGTGACACATAGAAGTGCTAACTGAATCAATGCATATGTGCAAAAATCAGTGTAAATATGGCGGGCTCTTTGAAGAAGCATTCTTATTGGGAAAGCCATAAAATTATGACTTATATGAAGATTTCATTTTTAAAATGATGGGCACTTTTTCTCACAGTCTTTCAATTTCCTAATGCCTTCAAGTCAACAATTTATGCAAGTTGTAAAAATGAACTTAAACACCACCTACATTTCCTTTTAAATGCTTAGTTAAAAAAAATCACCACCATTCTTTATGAAACAGAAGAGCAGAGAGTGGTTAATTCTAACACTATAGTTCTCAAGGTTTAGAATAGAAAAAAAAAATCATCTAAGAAGCCTCTTAAATGCAATTGCTCAGTTCCATTCTCAGATTCTGAGTTGTGGATTTAGGAATCAACACCCCTGTACTCTGGTGCAGGAGGTTGGAGGACAACTCATTAGGAATCAGAGCTTTAATGAGAGCATTATCTCTTTTATGAGAGATAATGGTATCTATGTTGGAATCACCTAGAGCCTCTTTTAAACTGGGACCACCGTGCAGTACTCAGTGAGAGATTAACCTCCTCAAAGAAGACCCCAGCCTCCAACCAGGACTAGCAGAGGAAGAAAGATACATGCTCTGCATTTGGTTATGACAATTTAGGCTGTTCACGCTCATTCAACATGAGGCTTCACTGCCATTGTTAATTCCACCCCAGGCTGGTGCGGTTGGAGTTGGAGTCTGGAGTTTAAGAGAAAGATTAAGTCTGTAAATCTAGAATTAGAATTCAAACAGTAGTCTCAATCATGTGTTACTATCTTCTGCTGTCTAAATTTCCATTTGATTCTGCCAGATTAGGCATCTGTCCCAGGGAGAAGTTAACATGAGTAGCTAGCATTGATGCTGGGACTGTCCACACTCTCAGGCTCATTTGATCTTTGCAAAAACCCTCTGAAGGTGCTGGGAAGTGACTCGGTTTTCCCATCCTCCAGATGTGAGTGCTGAGGTCCTGGACAGTTAGATAAGATATTGTATCACGATTCTTAGATAAAAGATCCATGCAGTCACTAACAGAGATAATTGGGTCAACAGGACTTCTGGATATCAAAGTGGCCCTGGGGAGAATGGGACATTGTGCGGTTCCCTTCGCAGACTCTAAGGCCCATTGTGGATGGACATTAACAGGTCCATCAAGTTGACTTAGACTTAACCACTGATGGTTACAGTGCATCACAAATGATGCATTAATAGAGATGAAACTTCAGCCTTCTCTACCAGTGTCCCATCTCTGCTAATGCACAATCCACAAAGCTACCTCACAGGGTGAGACAGCATATGTAAAGCACGTGGCCTACCATGGGAAGGGCAGGATTACTGATAGCTGCTATTATGGTAATTACCACTCTGATCTCAGAAACATGTACATTGCCCTCTGGGGGAGTCCAGCCAAGCCCAGTGTGAGGCAAAATTACAAAGCAGGTGTGATCATTCTAGGGTAGCTTTGGGGCCCTCAGATCCCACAGTGCTATAGTCCCTGCTGTAGTCTAGATCCCTGCTCTGGTCACCCACCGAGGGCACTCTGGAGACCGCGTTCTCAAAGGGGGAGGGGATCTGAGAGACCTAAGAGGCTCATTTATACACTCGGAAGGTGCTAACAGTCTGGAGGATAGTTAATAAACAGAACTACCTATCTATATTCATCCAGGCTCAATAGAAAAAAAAATATAGATTTCACTGGAAAACAGACTATTTCCTCTAGTGACTCACAAAGCAATAAAGAGCCTGATTATTTTGATCTCTAAGAATTGGTAAAATTATTAAGTCTAGCTTAACATAAAGAAGAAAAATAAAATTATTCCCTTCAAAGGAGTAATAATTCCTACAGGTATGAGTCAGGGAGGAAATGGCAAGTCATCAGTGAATCCTTTGTGCTGACAGTGAAATCTTATGGGATTCAGAGGCAACCTGCATCAAGCAGCCCCTGGCCAAATGTGTTACCCTTGATTTCTGCGGTTATAAAGCCTGAGCTAGGTTGGGCACAGGGAGCAAGAACTTACAGAAGTAGGTTCTCTCCTCTTGTCTCATCCCTGGCCTGGTCAGAACTGGGAGAGCCACCTTCAAGGAGTGGTCCTTGTCACACCATCCGCTAACCTGGCCACTCCATGGAGAGGTCCAGATGCAATACCAGCCTTTAGGGATCATGACTTAGGGGAGGTACAAATCTGCAATCACCTCCTGAGAACCCACCCTATATGGCTACTCCAGCAGCCTGACCAGTTATGACTCCTTTCCTGGAAAAGGCCATGATCCCAGGGAATTTTTATTCTCTCATCCCAGGGCTCTAAGAGCTGGGACAAGTTGAATGTCACTGGCCAAGAACTAGGGAGGAGTAAATAGGAAGCTGTGTGGCCTTGGGAGATTATTCTTCCAGCATGCCGAGTGATAGAATAACTAGGTACCAACAGAACAAATATTTATTGCCCAGTTTCCATGGGAGGGGCACCATGGTAAATTCTTTCATGCACAGTGACCTTGTAGGGCCACTATCCTGACTTTACAGAGAACACTAAGGCACAGGTCTCATGACTTGTCCTAAACTGCTCACTGACTATAAGCAATAGACTCAGAATTAGAACTCAGACAGCCTGACCGTAGAACTCATGTTGGTAGCCATGACACTAAACTGAGTTCTCCACCACTTACGGCATAATCTCCTTCCATGTGTCTGCATATAACTTCCCTGGAAGAGACAGGCCTTCAGAAACGTCGTAGTCTGAGTTTCCTCCTTTTTTTGGCAACAAAATGCCAAGCATGCGTCAGGGGCATGCGATGATTGCCCAGAAACCACACGGCCTATCATATGTCATCCCTCACAATTTATTTTTATGAGAGTAGTAAGTGGTATCAGCATTTTATAAGCATGTATTTATATTTGTTAATTTAATTTATGCAAATGCCTCATTTATGTAAATCATACACAGACCCACCATCAGGATATCTTTAGCAGAAGAACAAGATCAAGATATTTAGGGACCTGACATATATAATCAGAGAATGCAAATTATTTTTATTGCATGTTCTTGCTGCTATTAAGTTCGTAACATGTCAACAGCTTGGTTTTGCCGAACTTGTTGTGTGGCATAATTTGGGTTGGTCTTTCTTTTGCTCTTGGCCACTTCTTTGCTTCTGCTGCAGGGAGCTAGCATGCATCAGCTGCAGCCACGGTGAAGCCCCCACATTGCTGTTCACTTCTGAGGGCTGAGGTTAGAGAGTGTAAACACAATACTGTATTTCATAGCTATCCTAGGGCTTTGGGCTTGATCCCTCCATGATAGTGGCATCCTCATTACCCATTCATGACGCTGCCAGGCAGTCGTCATGAATAATAAGCTTCCCCCTCAATCCTGACCATCCGTTCTGAGTTTCTGGCTTGTTTCTAAAAGGGAAAGGAGAGATTTTTATCTCACTTAAGGGGAGAGACATCCAGTATAGATTTACATCCAGTTCCAAGATGGAAGAAATCATTGAACACTATGAGCCTTAAGCATAAAGGTGGTGAGGGGCCGTAGGGGCAATGTTTGGGCCTGTGTGCTTCGAGGACATTGGGAGGACCTTAATGCTTTTCTGGGAATTCCACCTCTGGACCCAGAATGTCTCAGCACACAGCCACTCCAATCATCCCTTCTGTGATGAAACCTAAACATGTCATTGTCTTGGTTACTTTTCTCTCGTTGCTGAGACAAAATACCCAATGCCCAAAATTAAGGAAGGAAAGGTTTACTTAGTTCATGGTTTGGGGAGGTTTCAGTCCATGCTCACCTGGCTCCAAAACAGAGTGGCACAAGGCAGAGGGCAACAGTTCATGGTGGCAGAAGACAACAAAAGCAACAAGAGCACAAGGGGAAGTGGTGGTAAGCAGCTTCCTTCTCTGCCTTACATTGTATGCAAACTACCTACCCCAGGGCAGGTGTAGCACTCATACCCGTAATCCCAGGATCAATCAAAAATCTAGAAGCCCACCCCATGACTGCATGTAGATTTGGGGGGACATCCACACACAAATAATAACAGTCATCTCTGCAGTAAAAAGTGTAATCAGCTGCCTTTCCACTGGTTGTGTTGCTCAGGAGAGCCACTGGTCCTCACTAAATCCATAAAACAACCTGCTTTCTCTTGCTCCATTGCCCATATGAAGAGCAGTGAGTTTGCACTCCAGAATCATGTGTTCTTATGACTTTCCTTCTTCAGCTCCTTTTAAACATCCTATTGATTTTCTAGCCATTGTATTTTAATATGCATGACACAGCTGCATAGGTCATGCAGCTATCTTGGTTTAAAGGACAGTTTCTGGCCTCTGGAAGATGTCTTTGAGGTTCCCCTAACACCCAGAAAATGTATGCCCTCTTGCCAGTCCATCCCTTACGTATCCTCCAAACTTAGAGAAAAGCTGATTTAGTAGCTTTTGTGTAAATTGCATTATAGACAAAACAATTTAATTACTGCAGATTGTTTCACTATTATATAAGCTCCCCCCTCCATGCTGGAAATGGAGCCCAAGGCCTCCTGTGTGCTAAGCATGCACTCTACCTCTGAGCTACCTCCCCAACCCCCCATGCCATCACTTTTTAAAGCCAATTGACTACCATTTGAGCTATTCACACATCTTTCCAATGTCATGTCTCAGTCACCTGTGGAGTCACAGTGGAGTTCACACAGTGCAGATACTGGGGGAGTTGGATAGATGCTAGTGAGCCCTGCCTACAGTGGGATGGAGAATGGGCAGTATATAGAACACTTGCTGCTTTGTTTCTCGCAAAACCCCCACAATATTCCTATTTTTCTAACCATGGAGAGTATGCACTTTTAGCTCAGATCTCAAGAGAAATTCACAATGGTTCTGCTCATCTCCTGTTTTTCACAATACCTGAACAGTGGACACCAGACCATTGGCTCAGCCAGGGATACTTTTTCACCCAAGGGACAGGAAAGCAGTTGGCCAGCATTTTTAGCTCTCAGTGGACATGAATGGATCTTCTGGATCATACCATCCTGGCCTGGGCAAAGTATATAAAATAACTCGAGCATTTGATAACTCATCAGAGTTACACAGTGCAGACTCTGGAGACAGGAAAAGAGGGTTTCAAATCCTGTCTCTATCACTTACTAGCTACGTGTCCTGGGAAGTCTCTCAGCCTCTCAAAGCCCTAGTTTCCCCATCTAAAAGATGAGTATTAGTAGCACCTACCTTCCAGAGTGGCTGCCAGACCTGGAGGTATAAGCCCTTGTGGTGGATTAACTAATGGCCAACTTGTAACACCCACCTGAACTGAATCAGTGTGGTGCTGGGTGTGGAAGGCCCACCTAAGGACTGTTGCCAACAACATAAAAGCAGAACTGGAGGGAAGATGGTGTGCTTTTGATTCTTCTGAAGATGCTCGCTGGGGCTGTTTTTCCTAAAATGAACTCAGCTGTTCTCATCTTCAGAGGAGCGTAGGTCCTCGCTGTTGCTGAGGATGTCTGTGGTTGTTTTTGGAGGACCACTGGTCCTTACCTTGAGTGTCACTTCCTAGCTCTAGTGCAGATCTCTCAGCCTGCTGGCACAGATCCTTCATCCCATCAGTGCAGACTTTCTAGCTTCCACCATTGACCTTTGAGCCTTCCCAGTTCAGACCCTTGATAAAGTCTTGTATGAGGTACTCTCATGGGCTGTTGGCCTCCAGTTAGACTTGTGCAGGACATTGCCCCGGGCTCTAGGTCTTCAGCTGGATTTGTGTAGGACATTGACTTGGGATCCAGGCCCTTAGCTGGATTCTTTTGGATATCTAGTGCATGAACAGATCTCCTGTGCTCTTCTGCATTTGATTTTTTTAGGCAAATATTATAAAATAATATTCCTATAAATTATGTGTCCTGTATTAAATCTATTCCCTTGCAAACTCTGATTATAACAGCCCTGTAGAAGGTTCGCAGTGTGCCTGGCAGCATGGTCAGCAACACTAATAGGGGATTAGTGCGAGAAGGAAACTGAGTCCATCCCACTGGGTTGGGTCAGGAGGAGCAAGAGGTACGTGGAAGAAAATCAGATAGAAAGATGTGCAGAACACAGAGAAGACAGAGAGGGAGAGCTGGTATGGGGAGGCTCTCTCCAGCTGCAGTGGCTCCAGGGCAACTTGTTTTTCTCAAACATTCTTCTTGGGTCTGTTCTTTTCACTAAACTTCAGCTGTAGTTATACACCATTCTCCTCCACCTGCATGGCCTCTGAGATCCTTCCACTGAGTAAAAACAAGGCCATCTCCTCATCTCTGGCTCCTTCCTATTTCAGAGCGGACACTCCATCCAGGCATCTCCAGGAGTGCAAGCCTGGGTGTCATGGTGGATGTCTCTTTTCTCCTCCACCCCCATGCAGCTAATCACCAGCTCTGTCTTGTGACTTTGCCATCAGGATAGCTCTCAAACATGTCCTGTTAGTACCTCCCTTCCTGGGACAGTCAGACTTGACCTCAGGCTGCCATGAGCTTGTTCCAGAGCCACTGCCGGGCCGCTGGGCTGGCTGACAGTGGCTGTCACCCAGATGTGGCCCTCTACTCCTCTCCCCATACTGTTGCTAGAATGACAATAGGAAACAACAAACCCACCACACAACTACTGTTGGTTAGCCCCTTAGATCACTTCCTTTTTTTTTTTTTTTTTTTTTTGGCCACTTTCTTATTGTTTTCACCACCATTTTTATTGATCATTTGCTATGTTCTGTGCAGTATAGAAGGCCTTGGGTATATAATTTTGAGGCTGGCTGTGCCAGGATGGAGCATACCATTTAGAGGGGGAAAAATATTTTTCAGACCCTGTCTCAAAAAAAAAAAAAAACTAAAGGAAAAGTTATAATTGCATCATGGAAGGAAACTCATCACAGCATACATGTGATGAGGACTGTCCAGCACATTCCGGAAGAGAGCAGGGCTGGGGAAGCCCAGGGGGTCTGGGATCTTCACTCATTCCCCAGAAATATCCTTTCCCATCCTCTGCCTTGTAGTTTATGGTTGAGCCAAAGTGAGGAGCATATCACCCCTCTGAATGCTTGGCTTTCTTTTATATGGAACCTTTTTTTCTGCCACTCCTGGAACTTTCTTTCTTCTCCCTTACTTGGTTAAGTCCCACTATCATGCCAAATGTCCCATCTGCCAGTAGCTTGTCACCTGCTCCAAGACAACTAGTCCCCTCCCCCGCCTCCCTTCCTGTGCTGCTCCTGTGACGGTGCGTGGACCTCCATGGTGCACTACACGAACCTTACTATTCTAATTACCTGTCCAGTAGCAGAGTCAGTGGCAGAGTCATCAACCCATGCTGAATAAATGGATTAATGTTTGTGTGTTTGTTTGTCTCCCACCATTGCAGGCAATGGCTTCTGCAAAAGCAGAGTAGGCCTGAGCCAGTTTTGTATCCCCGGCACCCTGCGTATGTTTGAGATGGAAAATATCTTGATAAATGAATGAGTTCTCCTAAGGAAGGAACCAGAGCCTCAGATGAAACTCATCCACAGTAACTTTGAGCTAAAAAATTTGGGCCAGAAGGGGTGGTAGTGGTGGTAAGGAATACAACAGTTATTTTTCCCCAAGAATTTTATTCCATGGACCTTGAATACCAAGTGCCAATGATACCTGAACTTTAGCAAAATGGTACATTAAACAGGGGGAGCTGGGGAGAGAAGGGCGACTTTTCTGGGACCTGGCTTGCACTTTAGCCATGGCTGTGTGTGTGCAAATAAATGCATATGCATCATTCATTTTCAGCCTTTTATAACTGCCTCTGGCTCTGTCTCTTTGACAAAGGTCAGAAATAAGAAAATAAATGCTATTTGGGAAACCAATTCTCTCCCTTCTGGTGGTAAATAATGTGCTACCTCTCCACCTTTCAGCAACTATTTTATGTACAAATTAATGAATCTCATGAACCAAGTCCAGTTATTATATAGGAAAGTGATTATATGTGACTGGTACTTTTTAATTGCAAGGAGACTGATTTTCTAACTAATTTTTTTTTTTAAAAAGATGACTCATAATTTCCACATTTGAGCTACTACAGCTCCCTCCTGCAGACAGCTGATGGGCAGCTGTCTTGCTCTTTTTCTCTTCTTACTTTTCTTTCTTTCTTTTTGTAAGTGCAGAAAGCTTGTATCCTGCTTCTGCTAACCTTTTGACTGCAGGCTAAAGAGATAATTGGAATTTTTAAATATATTGTCAATATGCAGTAATAAGAAAAGGCAATTTTGACACCCATAAATGCCTGGTTTTTGTCTGAGCTGTACAACACAAGGCAAGCAGACTGTAGAAAGCCTGGGTAGCTCACCCGGAGCGGTGTTAATTCAGGGAAGGGGGATGCAAGGGCCAGTCCAAGCCCAGTCGCATGGTTGGTTTAACCCCATCTGCAAGTTGCTGTTGCTGGCGGCAACTGCCTGCTGTCTTGGACAGGACTGCAGCTTAGACGGTTCCTTGATAAATAGCAGGGGTGACCTGTCGTTGCCTCTGGCTAGGAGCTGTGGGGATGCAAACTCCAAAGGCATTTCCACTTAGGAAGGAAGGGAAGGAGGGAGGGAGGGAAGAAAGAAGAAACAAAAGAGAGGAAGGAAAAAGTGGAGGAAGGAATAGGTGAAAATTAATATCAACCTCATTCAGGAAATGTAATTCGGACTGATTTTGCAGTTTTTAATATGATGGTCAAGATTATGTCATTCATAACCCCCTCCCCAGGACAAATTGACCAGAAAAAGAAAATGTCCCATTCCAAAAGCAGCTGCCTTTCTTTTTCTCTCTGAGATGAGAAGACTACCACTTCCACCCAAAGTCATCTGTCTGTCACACTGGAGGCAGGTCCCAGGGACTGTCCAGTTGACAGGAGTGGTTACTTTTTCTCCCTGGATGATGGACTCTGGCTGAACTTGAACTCAGCTAATATTTGTGGGGGTCTATTTTAAGCATGGAGCCATTGAAGTGTGGGTAACCCATGAGCAGGGAAATCGGCCCACTTCAGCGTATTGCCTGAGCACTACCTTCATGTTAATACAGCGTATAAATCAGCAACACCAGGCATCTTTCCCAGTCATCTGACAGAAATCATCTTCTTACTGATAAAGTTACTGCAATCCTCTATTTTAACTTTTATTAGTAGCTTATTAAAATTCTGTCATTGTCATCTGCCATGTATTGCAGTTGGAGCCAAGTTCAAATGATCCACAGAGGCAGTTTTAAAATGTCTTTTACACCAGGGCTTCTCAAGCTTATATATATGCGGATCACTTCAGACTGATGCAGTGGGTCTGGGCAGCGTGGGGCTCAACACCCTGCATATTTTTTTCTTTTGGTATGGGGGATCAAACTCAGGACCTTGCACTTGCCAGGCAGGTGTTTGTGCTGCTGAGCTTTACTTCTGGCCCTCAACACCTTGCATTTTTAGCCAGCTAGCTACTGATGCCAGTGGTGTCGGTCCCCATACTATACTTTGATTACAGAGGTTTCCTAATAGCAAGTGCTCTGCGGTTTATGACAAAAAATGCCTCCTGTGAGTTCCTGATGAGAAAAGAGACAGTGAGGACCTTGTGGGGGACCACATGAGAAAGTGGGACAATTTAGCAGGAGGATGGAAAAGTCACAAGTCCATCTATTCCAGAATAAGTCTATAAATTGACACGTGATGGCATTGGAAGTAAGGGACTCAGCGGATAGAATTTCTTCTACTGAGCAATAGTATAGTCTTATGCAACACTCAACAAATGATGACCTATGGGCCAAATTTCTCCTGCTGACTGCTTTTATAAATAAAGTTTTATTAAGAGACAGTTGGACCATTTATTTACACGTTTTTTATAGCTGGTTTGTACTCCTCCAAGAGTTGTGTAGCTGCAATGGAGATCACATGCCGGGCAAAGCTTAACTATTTACTTTCCAGTCCTTTGCAGCCTTGCTTGGGCTGTGGGGCAGCAGATAGTTGGATCTTAACTGCATCACATACCAGTTGTGTCACCTTGAAAAGTAACCCAGTTTCCTCAGTTGTAAAATTACCCACTTTATACAAAATACAAATTGCATATAAATAGCTATCACATCTTATTCAAAATTAAGCTTTGTTGTATAATATTGGTAGAGAACCCTAAAATCATCATTACATACCCTCCTCTTTTCTTTGCATTTCAACCTGTTTTTGAAGACATGCTATTAAAAATAACCCTAGGGAAGTTACTGGCCCAGCAGAAAGAACCATTGGCAGGATCTCAGGGGCCCTGTAGAGCCAGTATTGACCTTTCTGTGGCCGTCTGCTTGTGACTTATTTTGAAGATTACTATGGCTGAATTCTTATTAACTAACCCCAGTTAGGAAAAAAGACACAGAGAATTGAGAAGGAAGTGGCTTCAAAGCCTTCTGCTGAAATGATAATCCCCATAATTCCAACCTATGTCCTTCCTCCAGTGAGGAGGTGGGAGTTTTGCTGAAGTGATGAAAGGATTCATGGTACAGGGAGCTGGAGGTGCTACGTGACAACTCTGTAAAACATGGCCACCTTACATCAATAGGGCTGAGGTCTACTTCCAGATTCACTGACACAGTCAATTAGCTATGAGGACCGGTGTGCAAGCCGGTCCTTGCACATGGAGGAAAACATGTCAGAGAACTTCCTGCCATCCATAGGGCTCACCAATAGTTATCCATGCATGGTTTTTGTTTGGTCTACATAGTATTTACAATTTTTCCCCAGAAGTATTATTTAAATATCAGGAGACTTTATTTAAAATTCCAAATTTTTCCAATCTTTTGGTGGAATAAAACTAAAGTCCCAGAAGCCTTTGCAGTGCGGGCCACACTGCTCTGAGGCAGACCCTTGGGAGCTCAGGAGTTGCCACAACCCTCACCCCTCCCAAACACCACACAGCCAAGCTCCCTCAGTGTAGGGCTGGGGTGGGAAGGAAGGGCTCTAGGGTGGACAGCTGACGCTTCTCATGTATCTCCTTTGATAAGTCACTGAATCTTCCTGGACCTTAGTTTCTTGACCTGAAAAATGGGGACATAAATTATCTTTGCCGTATATATTTATTATAATGATTTTAAAAAGCAATAAGAATAAAGTCCTTAAAACAGTTGTTGATACATAAGTGCTCAATAAACAGGTTTGCTCTTAAACAAATGAAGACAATTTTGACCCTGTCTCCTCCAAACAGCTCGCCTTGCTAGACCATTTACCTCAACTGAAGATGTAAACAGAGCACTTAGCATAACTCTAATGGCTTTGGTTCAGAGAGGGATCCTATGGTTCCTTGTATTCCATTTCCATTCCATTTCCTGGTCCCCAAATATACAAAGAGCATTTGTATACAGACAGCACTCCCAGTGGTAGAAGCAGGAGAGAAGGCTGAGGAATTCTCTTGCCCAAGGTCCCCCAGAGGCCACGTTACCCCACCCCAGGAGGAGAACCCAGAGCTGAGTAACCAGCCCGCTCCCACCGCCAGACACTGTTGGCAAACTGACTTCCAGTGAAAGGTTCAGGGAAAAAGCTCTGAATGAACAGTGTAGCACATCAACTAATCTGGAACTCATACATATTCAGAAGGACAGTGAGTGAAAAAGCTGCATTTCAGACAGCTTTACATTTTCAAATTAAGTTAATAAAGTAAGATTTCCAATGTAATGACAAACTAATTCTTCTTTTCATAAGTTTATTAAAATAAGCATCTCCTACTTTTAACAAGCACTGACATATGCTTACATAGATACATCCCACCCAGTAACCTAATCTCCCACAATCTTGAAGCAATTAACTCCTTCTAATCTTGAGTTAACAAAGCCCACCATCCAAAGGCCCCTGAGGACACCCCGCCAGAGGTTCGCGCCTCCTGCTCTTGCTTCCACCATCCAAGCTGGGTACTCTGAAGGGGTCCAGCATGACAATGCGGCTGATACTACCAGATGCGTCATCACAGATCAGAAGATCTTCATTAACTCCTTATTTCTCTGCTAATTAACACAAAAAAGAATGAGTTGAATGTCTGATGGGCCATGACTGACCCACTGCTTGGCGGTTAATGGGATGCAAATGGTGTCTAATGAGGGTCTCTCCTTGTAATGTGGGCAGCTGGCCTACTATTTATGTTGTGGATTTTGAAAGTGTTGGAGCTCCATGAAGAGTTGGCTTCATAATTTAAACTGCCTCTGCGTTTATAATACGAAGTCCATGCGTTTATGGATGTCCTACACATGGCAGAATTAATTTAAGCTGTCAGCCATGAGGTCTAGCTGAAATTACCATAATATAAGGATGAGAGAGAGTGGAGAATCCAGCTCTGGACCTCTCCAAATGAAGCACAGTATGCGCTGATAGTGTTGAGTTATGTGGTGCATTTTGGATTTTGTTTAACGTGACAGTGGCAAGCCTATTACCAAAATGTTGCGCTTTTCTTGTCCTGACACAGCCTTTGCAATTTATCATAGTTTAAAGATGTTGGCTCCAGAGAAACCAAAGTTTCATCATCTAAGATTTATCATAGACTACAAATAGAAAAAAAAGCCCAAATATGATTTGTGTGCTGTCAATAAAATGATGATTCAATTAAGTGAAGTTTCAGCAATGAGGTCAATAACATAGCTCAAAGGAGGAATTTTACCATCTATTGCAAGTTAATAATTAAGTGACAGATTTTATAAACCAAAGCATGTTGTTTAAAAGGTTTCTGTGAAGACACACACTTCTTTATCAGCTCTCCTCCTCTGAACCTGGGTGCGGAAGACCCTCCTTAGTTAAAATCCCAAGCTCTTTGACCAGATTCATAAAAATCTTCCTTCTCATTAGTCAGTGGAATTGGAAACTCCTTCGCTGAAGAGATGGAGTATTGCCAGTGTCTCTGTCCTCACCAGAATTAAATGTCTAGCAATCTGACTTGTGACAAGTTATATGTGTCTCTGTCTCCTTTGCTACTCTGAGAAGTCACAGAAGGCACAAATCTCATCTCTACTACCCTGATCCTCTCAGAGCAAACACAGGTAAGGAAGATAAAGGCCTTCAGAGAGAAACATCCAGTCAATTAAGCCATCCTGTTTTGAAGAGAAGGCTTTTGTCTCACCTCAGGAAACTCTAGTGTAAGTAACATAACGGAGCACCCTTGCAGAGAGATAGCTGGGGCCACGCTGAGGACATGACATACTTCATCTGTAACACCCATAACATTCATCAAGGTATTCTCATTTTACCCTGCAGGAAACCGGGGCTGCATGAAAAAAAAATAATGTACCCACTCTCAGGTAATATGCAGTGATGGGATTAGTTTCAAAGAAAGGTCAAATTCTATTCTCCTCTCACCAAAGTTACATTTTGCTGAGCTTTAACATTAAGTTCCCGTGGATTCTTGTGAGACACTGGCAATTAATGTGTTTCTATATTGACTTTGTATTGGTTGTACAAGTAAATAAAGTGCTTTTCCTAATGCTGGGGACAGGCAGACACGGTGAAAGTAAGTCACTGGCATGTGTATCATTTTAAGATTTCCTTGCCACAAACTTTTAAATGTCCCAGCTCCTCAGAATTGGGGGAGAAAAAAATAGAAGAGAAAAGAAAGGGAGTTAGTCTCAATAATCGCACACTCTTGTATGAGGTAATTGGAGGCCTTGGAGGGTATACCACATGCTGTGGCCTTGGGAAAGGCTGCCTTGATATCCCCATTTAAGAAGACATTCTTAGCACCTGCCCCAGTCAGTTCTGTGGGAATCAGAAAGTAAAGAAAATGACATTTTAAGCAGAACATCCTTTATAAAAGAACATTTTATTGTTTTTTTGTTTTTTTTTTTTTTTTTTTGGTTTTTCTCCGGTACCGGGAACCGAACTCACGACCTTGCGCTTGCCAGGCAGGCGCTTTTGCCACTGAGCTAAATCCCCAGCCCCTAAAAAAACATTTTAAATAAATATGTAAGTACAGATGTAGTAGTAGTAGTATTTTTTAAATCCTTTCTAAAGCTTTAAGAAGTCTTTGACACTATTTTTTTGCCAATAAAGCAACAGAGCTCCCTTATATAAAACTCATTTCTATCCCCAATGAGTCTGATAATCAGATGTCCTAGGGAAGGCAGACAGTGTCCCTGAGTGAGAAGCCACTTTGGTAACAGAGTAGGTGTGCCTGGTCAGCCAGTATTGGGCATGGAGGTAGGTGTGACTACCTTAGTACAAGTTGTGGAGGTCTCGGTGCTCTAAACAGATGACGTATATAAACATGGTAGTCTTCAAGGTGTAGAAAATGCATTTCAGAGTTTGGGTGACCTAGTGGGACCCATTTTTATAATTAAGCAAACACAGTGAACCCATGGGGCCTTGAGTCAGTCATTGTCTCTCAATTGCAGACTGGTTAGGGTGTGAACACAGTACCGGGGGGTATCACACACCAGAGGAATTCATGGATCCCCTGCCCGTTCCACCTTGGCCACTGCTGGTCATGTGTTGTCTCCCCCAGTGACATGGATCTATCAGGATGCCAGCTCTGCTTCCTCTTGTCCTTTATCAGACATGAGAGTGAGTGAAATGCATTCAGTATAGTCACTACTGGCCTCTCATTAATTCTTTCCTCTAAGAAAACCTATAGCTATAGGCAGATAACCAAATAATACACACAAAATAAGAAAATGTGACTTGTACAGCATCAAGGCCTACAATGCTTGGGGAAATAAAGAAACTAAATATATAAGAAGAACTAATCCCCAGCAAATAAATGTCCTGACAATTGCTTTTTCAACCACGGGCTGCTGAGAGAGCTCTGAAAATGGCAGAGACCGCAACATAAATCTTTTCTCCTTTTTATTTAACTGAAAACATCCTTGTAAATTATATATACTTAGGATTGCACCAATTTTGGAGGTAATCTTTTAGGTTAAGTATGTTCCCACATTAAACTGATAATTATCCTTCCTTCTCTTCATGTATCCCCCTGACACTCTATGCGGTGGATTTTTGCTTCATGTTTTATTTATGGAACAGAATTAATATGCAGATTCACAAAAACTTTAAAACTCATAATTATTCATAAAGGGCTTTAAGGTTATTTACTACATTTTTATGAAACTCTGGGTTTGTGGGAATGTGTATTTGAAAGGTGTGGGAAGTAGAGTCAGGCTAAGTCCTATAGGAAAAGTAATTTGAAAATGATCAAACTCGTTGATGAAATTATTTGCCAGTATTCTCAATTTATATTTAAGTGGATAATGGGCATCAGTGAACTTGTAAATATATTCAAGACTAGCCTGGTAAGAGAGATTTGCATACCCAATGCAAACAATCAATGTAAGAATTGTCTAGCTAGGACAATTCCTGATCTCTAAGCAAATGTAATAATGAACAGGTACTTTTCTTGTGTTTTGGCCAGCTGTATGATCCCTTTGTTCGTCAACAAATATACTAAAGTCTAGAGAAAATGAATACCAACTATCAATGAATATATTTTAGTTCTTTAGGAGCAATGAGATGGTCACTGTTGATAGAGGCCATCATGATAGACTTACAGAATAGCTAAAAAGCAAAAAGGCATCTGCGGACAGACACAAGGATGGTCTCAGCGTGCCTTCCCTTACACAAAAATGACTTAGGGCCATCACTAAGCCCATAACTAAGAATGTTTTGATGGGGAAGGCATCTTGTTGAACAAACTCTGGGAGTCTGGTCTAAAATGATTGCTCAAAGCTGGATGTGGTGGAGATGCTGAGATGGGGGGATTCCTCTGAGTTAAATGACAGCCTGGGCTACACAGTGAGTTCAAGATCAGCCTGGGATAGAACTTTTCTAAAAAAAAAAAAATCCCAAAATATATAGATAAATAATAATAAATGTGTGTTCTTAGGACGTTCCCTTTGGGAGCATCATCAAATCCATTGGTGCTTAGGAAATTCTTTGTAATGGAGAGGACACGGAATGAAACAGCATGTCATTGGGTGCCTGGACTGGGAATGGAATCCCTACTCTGAGACCAGCTATGGGATCTTGGGATCTTGGGTAAGGTCTGTAAAAAGGGAGAAGGAGAGGGAGAGGGAAAATGAGAGGGAGAGAGAAGGAGGAAGAGAGAGGAGAGAGAGAGAGGAAAGAGAGAAAGCGAGAGAGTTCTACCTTCAAGTAGCTGAGAAATAAGAGATCATGGATATAAAATATCTCATACAGCATCAGGCACCTAAAAGGCACCGAAGAGAGGACAGACCTTTTTATTTTGCCTTCTCCCTTCTTTGTAGAGGATTTTCATTAATATTCTCACCTGAAGTGCACACATATACTCACATACAAAGATGTGGATTTACAGAACCACTGTAATCTTTGCATTATATGCAGTGATGGATAAATGGAATAGGGGCCAATCCATTTTCATCACCCAGTGTATACATTAAATTATTTGAAATAAAATCATATTTACCCAAGGCTTACAAAACATACATATATATGAAAATAGAACTATCTTCATGAAGGCATTGTGCTTGAGGGAGGGAGAAAAAGAGTAATCCTCTTTTAGCAGCTTTACTGTAGTCTTAGAGTGAAGTGTTCCTCTCACATCCCCCATGTTTAACTGTGGATGCTATAATTGTGTATTTGACATACCTGAGGCTTTTTTGGCAAAATCATGCTATTCTTGGTGGGGGTTAAGCTGGAGAGGAGGCAAAGGAGGAAAGGAGGGAATACTTCCAGTTCTCTTGGTAGAGGCAGCTCTCACCTAGAACTTGGTCCCCAAAAGATACGCGGCTATGGAAGCCAATCTTTCAGATGACTCTATAAAATTTTTGATCAATATTTCAGTCTTTAAAATATAAAAATAACCTACAGACATGACAGTTTGGGCAATGGGCTCAGCTGATTTCATGAGAGTGAAATATTGGGAGAAACCTTCAGATATCTCAGTTGTCCATTAAGCAAGCAGAAAAGTCATCTATCTGCCTCCTACCCTCTTGTCCTTCCTAAATGGAAAGAGCCTCTAATGAAGTTTGAGTAATCTCAAAGACAATGCTTTCTATATATGTGCTGGATTATTGTTCCAGGAAAAAGAAAATACCAGTTATATATGATTAATCATGTGTGTGGGGGGGTGGGAGGGGTATGTGCTTTAATAGGCCAAATTACTACTCTAAGAGCAAGTTCTACAGACTTTTGAGAAGGCTAGTCTAAAGCTGCTTTTGGGGAACTGACCCATCAAACTTCAAGGAATTGACAAATGGACAAATCAAGTCCTTGTTGTTAATTCTCAACTATAGCAGCCCGCTAAGAGTGTGAGTTTAGATCTTGGTATCTAAACACAAAATTCCCTCTTTTTCCTCAATGGCTTCTCCACAGAACTTAACATTGCTAATGAACTCGCTCAGCACTCTCTCCTTCCAAGACTCCTATCTGTGAAGCTCACAACTCTCTCAGCCAGGTTTCCCGACTCCCCTGTTTGGCTTTCTCATTAGCTTCTTTTCTTCTGGTCTTTCCCAACACAGTGATCTAAGTGACATTATCAGGTACCCAAGTCTTGCAGTCTGACAAGCCGGGTGTCACCTACATGAGTATCTGGACACATCACTCCCATCCATCCATTCTTCCCTCACGGCAGTCCTCCTGCCCAAACCCAACTCTCACCCAGTCTCGCCAGCACCCTGTAGGTGGCCCCCTGACCCCAGCCTCTGCCATGGCTGTCCTAGAGTGCACAGGCCGATGCATGGTCTTCGTCAGCTGTCCCTTTCTCCTCTGTACCAGGGACCAACACAGCTTAAGAGACCAGCGCTCAAGTGTCTGCTTGGTTTCCATGCTTTCTTCACCACATGCAGCTGCCCTGCCTCCTTACTGCCTCTTCTCTTTGCCATGCGTTGTGACTTGTGGCTGCTGCATCTTTCCTAGTTCCTGGGAAATCCAGGATGATGCCTTGCAGTGGGAAGGTGTAGCTGTGCAAGGTTCTTCTGAAGATCACGGAGAATATTTTAAAGTGATGTTTAATGCTGCAGCTCATACTTGAGTCCATTTTCCTTGACAGAAACAGAAATATGAGAAAAACCAAAGTCCTTTTTGAATGCCATTCTGCACCCCTAAAAGGACCGCTTATACATTTGTGTTTCCTGGGGGTGGAGGCGGGGCTCCTTCCAGGCCTCCCTCTCTATATTGTATATCTGTACATCGCATAGGCTTTTGGTAGCGTTGATTGGGGAAAATGTCTCCTCGTTCTACAAAAGATAAATACTACTGAGGTGATGGATTTCACAGCTGAGGCCACTGCCTGCCTGAAATTTACTTAACTCTGCTGATCGCTGTCTTTGTCTCTGTGATCCCTCTAGCTCGGCTCTTAACATACATCCTGATTTAGCGTCTTCATACTGTGCTTCTTAGAACATAAAAAAAAATGACAGAGGTTTTCATTGTTGTTTCCTTTTGGATTTTTGTTTGTTTGTTTGTTTTCCATTTCAAACACCAGCACTGTTCCAAGGAGGCTTCTGGATGAGCTAGACACATTGCAGGCTCTGTTCACCCCACCCCTCCCTACCCCACCCCCCAGCCCCACTTACCAACGTGTTGTAAGAAAGCAGCCTGACCAGCTCGTGTGTGAGAGAAATCGCCCTGATGAAGTGCTCAATAATGCTGTGGTTGGAAGCAGAGCTCTGGATCCCAGAACCAGCCGGCTTGTGTGCATGCCCCCCTTGCTAACCAACAGCAGGATCTTGGAATTTAATATACTTTCAAGTGAGTTTTAGTACGTGTGACATTTTTGAGCCAAAAGCTAAGTTCAGAGGAATGTCAATTTGATGAGTTGAGTCTCAAGATGTGCTGCTGTATCTTAATGAGATCCTGACCTCGGAGGTAATGGAGAAGCTACCTTCCATTTAAGAATGCAAATTCCCTAATTTCTTTAAAAGTGTGGTAATGAATTTGGATAAGGGGAGAAGCCCCTCTCTCTAACTCAGGTCTCCCATGCCATTGGTTAAACTAAATATGCTAATAATATTGCCCAGTGCTTTTCCTATCAAAAGTGGCCAACTTACTTCAAGGGGCCCCAAGGCTCAACTCTCCCAAGGGAAGGCGCTGACAGTGATGATATCATTCTCCTGTAAGCGCTTGATTTCTGTTTATTTTCAGCTCAGGCAGCTGGTAAGTAAATTTATCCTGCAAGAGTGACCCTTTTAATGATTCTACTTTATTTGAAAAAGGAATAACTCTTTTGCACCTGTTTTGCCTCAGCTCCCCACTCCCAAACCCAGTTGAAGTAACTGGAAAATCATTTTCTCTGGCATTGTCAAGTACAGTTCATTGGTGATGGCTTCCTGGATCTGAATCCAGACCTGGACTCAGAGGAAATGAGTGTCATGATTGATTAGTGATGTCTGGGACCATAACTGATGTCTTCTAGGGTAAGGGATTGCTCCTTTATCACAGCTACCTCTGTTACTTACTGTAAGATTCGTTCTTAAATTTAGGCACCTCTTAGCCCTTCTTTTTCCTTTTTCCATTTTCTTTTTCTTTGACACAGGGATGGGACACTGGCATTTCTGATTTTTTCTGGAAGGAACCTCTTAAAACACCGGAAGCTCAGGATTGTTAAGCACTGCAGTGATTTTTAGGGAGATGAGAGAGCTGTGAAAGCAGTTGTGTCTGGGGGGCTCAGGGAATCGAAGTTTTTCCTGTTTGTTGGAAATGCAGGTGCCTCTCCTTCCTATCTCCCAGATTTTCCTTGGAAAACTCTTTCAAACTTTCTATGTACTCGGAGCCTATAGTTAACATGAATGCAAATATTCCTCAGAGGGTGGTTACTAAAGGATTTGCCTAAGCTGTGTGCTAGAAATGACAATTCTGAAAATCATGTATGACCTTCAGAATCAGGTACCTTAGCTCAGGACCTGGAAATCTGCATTTTGAAACTCCTGCAAGCAGGATCAACCACATAATTTATGAGGCTTAATGCAGAATGAAAATGTGTGGATCCTTATTTAAATATTAAGAATTTCAAAACACCAAGTGCAGAGCATTAAACCAAGAAAGGGGCCCCTAAGGGGAAGCTGTCCCTGCATCTGGTTTGTTCTGATGTGTGCTATCGTTTTAGAATCTTGAACTGATGTCCCACCCGAAAGACAGAAGTGACACTTTTCAGTTCATCCATCCCAGTGGGGGTGATGCGAGAAAGGAGAGAAAGTGCTAAGCAAAGGTCTAAACCCTACTCTTCCACACACTATAGGCCTAGAATTTCCTAGCCCTTCTCAGTACCCTGTAAGATCTCCAACATACACATCAATAAACAATTCCTGAAGCCCCCCAAATGTCCCCAAGTTGATAACATGGAAAACATCATGGCCATTCCTATGGGCTCAGCCCTGTCTCTTGACTCATTCTGTGAGTTGCCTAACTAAATAATAAATTAAATAAAGCCTGCAGCTCTGCAGGAACATCACAGAAATACTAGCAATCCATGGACACATCAGTTCCCAAGCCTCATTTTCTGGACTCTGCAGTATCACCACCACAACTGAAATCATTCCTGATAAGACTATGATAGATACTTCAGGAGAAGTTCTGAAATAAAGGCTTGGTCAACACTTCCTTTGCTGACTCTTGAGACACTGCTTCTTACCAAGTTAATACTGCATCTTGGTTACTTTTCTCTCATTGCTGAGACAAAATACGTGCTGCCCAAAATTAAGGAAGGAAAGGTTTATTTAGCTCACAGTTTGTGAAGGTTTCAGTCCATACTCAGCTGGCTCCAAGGCAGAGTGGCACATGGCAGAGGGCAACAGTTCATGGTGGTGGAAAACAGTAAAAGCAACAAAAGCAGAATGGCAAGAGCAGCAGAGAGCAGTCTCTTTCCCACCCTTACATTATATGCAGGCTCCAGGGAAGATGTAACCCTCACACCCACAATCCCAGCATTGGACCATGAATCAATCATAAACTCTAGAAGCCTGTCCCATGACTGCATGAGGCTTTGGGGGGGCATCTAGACACAAACCATAACATACTGATAGTAAGACAGCTTTCCAGGATGATAGAAACAAATTCTAGGACATATAAGTAGTTCTCTTGTGATCCAGACACGTCTTGATTTTAATGCTTTATTAATTTTGTACTCTGCTTCTAAGAACTGACCTCAGATTGGACCATCATTTGCACCTATTCTTTCAGTGGCACTCTAGTGTTTATCAAATAAAATAGTCTTTGTCTGACATTCTCCATATTTCATAGCTTACATCTTAGGGGGACAGACAACAACAAAAATTACAGTGTAATTTCATGTTGTGGTTAGAGTTATTTTACAAAGCCAGCCTGGTGAGAGAATGCTAAGGGGGAAAGCAACTCCTTTAGAAGGGGTGGGCAGAATTGTCTTATTGGAGGAAGCTCATCAGTTCACACATTTTGAAATTGCAAGTGACACAACAGTAAGTTCCAACAAGATATAGAAAAAGAGTAAAGAGCCTTGCGCCCAGGCAGCCAGTTCTCCGGGAGCTGCAGCGCTCCTGGGTCCGAGTGTGGGCCGGACTCATACCACCGCGATTCCCAGCCGAAA
>NW_004955431.1:22516642-22598234 GCF_000276665.1 Chinchilla lanigera
AAAGAGAGGAAAGATATACTTTACAAAGTTGTACTTCTTTCTCATTGGTTTCAGAATGACTTTAGGAAGTGGTCCTCATTGGACTGTCCTCAATCACACACTAATCTTTGTTGCCATAGCTAGTCATGTGCCTTCTAGCTTCCTGGAAGGCGAGGACTTTTCCTCTAAAGTCTTCCTGACTGAGTGTGGGCCAGAATGTTTCCTCCAAAGGAAAATTAGGACTTTGGTACCAGAAGACGTGGAAAGAAATATACTGAGGCATACACAATTGAGATTTTTACAAATGCAGCCATGTAAAGAGTTGAGTGGTGTTTTAGTTACGTTATTGTTCCTGGTACAAAATACCCAACACCCACAAGTTAAAGAAGGAAAAGTTTATTTTAGCTCACACTTTACAGAGATTTCAATCCATAGCCAGCTGGCTCCAAGGCAGGTGGAAGCAGAGGGGAACACAGCAACACAGCTGTTCATGGTATGGTAGACAGCAAAAAGCAAGACTTCCTTTTTTTCTCCCTTTTATTCCATACAGGATATAAATCCATGGATTTATATCCTGTATTGGCATCACCAACACACAAGTAGGGCTTCTACCTTCAGTAAATCCATTCAGCCACACCCAGAACTATGCTAAACCAATCAGTGGACTAATCCAGTGTTACACCCTTAATCTAGTATCACACCCACGATCCAGCCACCTCCTCAAAACCCTACCTATGAGTGAGGCTTTGAGGGGGGGCACCTAGATAGAAGCTATAACAAGTGAGCAGAGAGACTGGTAACAGGATAGTTGTCTGAAGGCTGGTCAGCCAGAGGACTAGTGACTTTAGCTTGGACAAGACAGCAGGAATAAAATCAGTAGAATATTCTGGACCAAGTGCATAAACCTCATTATGATTCTTCCCTTTCACAGTCGGTGACAAGTTTTTTGGAGATCTTTTTAGCCATTTCCTCTTATTTAGATTTACTAAATTTTTGAGATTGCAGTTACTGTGTTCCAAAGAAGCACGCTATCTTTATATTAACAGTAGTAAAATATCACATTGTCATATTTGGCTTAGAGAGGCTTGATGCTCATCAACAAATTATTTAAGAGGCTTCTGTTTCTAGGATGCTTCAGGTTGTTCCTATTAGACCATCTTAGACCCCTCCAGCCCAATCCCCTTTTAAATATGCATAAAAACTCTTAAGTGCTTCCCATGCTGCTAAGATTCCTCAGATTCAACCAGAAGCGGAGCCTTTTATTTCCCGAGGATATGGAAGTTTGCCTGAATTAATTACATGTAGAAAATTATTTAAAACTTCTTTATAAGTCAGATTGAGACAATCTGGATTTTGAACATTTGCTGTGATTTTAGCATTTCATCTGTTTATTTCCCAGTATCTAGCCAGATTAAAGTCTTTTCATCTCAAACGGCACCGCTACGCATTAAAATGAATGCAAGAAAACTGACTTGACAAAGTGTGTGTGTGTTTTGTCACCAATCAAATCACACTTTTCTTATTAATAGAAAAAAATCCTTATATTGAAAACAATGAAGAAATCACAAAAGAACAAAGTTGTACATGACTGACAGCTGGTTTCCTTAGGAGCTGGTTGTGGTAACTTAGAACTTGTTGGGCAAATATGCCAAGCATGAGAGGGCTCAGCTAGCAGACCTGAAAAGCTGGCACCGTTTCATCCATATCATATTATTACTTTTGCTCCATCATGTTCCCACTGCAGTGCTTTACTGGTTTTCCTTTAAATCAGGCAGAAGTTCCACAATAATCTATTATGAATTTTTTTCTTCACTGGAGATTTATTTTGATTTTGTTGTGGTTATACTTAACAGATGTTCTGGTATTTTTTCATATAATACCATTGTAAGTCTCCTGTTATCCTTAAAACCCTACAAAATTTTAGACAGTCCCTCTGAAATAACTTCCTCCTCCTTTGGAATTTTACCTTTAAGATGACTTTCTTTCTCACTATAATGGCATATTAGAACAAAGGCTATGAGAATAGGGACTGTTGACTCATATGTTTTCTAACTTTGAAATTAACTGCTGTTAAAAGATAATTACTCCAATGGTGGGTCTATAGATCTACTAGAGTCTATAGATCTACTAGAAAGGAATAAATGTATTCCTTTTGATTTTTCCACTCCTGCCCCCCATTTATATATGCATGCCTAGGTGGTGATAGTAGACTCACTTAGCAATATTCTAAAGTCAAGCTCCAGGTCTGGTTTTAATCAGGTGTGTTGAGCCACGAGTGTCCAGAACATAGGGGAAAATGATGGAGAGGAGCCCTAATTTAAGGGCCCTTAACTTATTAGACTAAGTGACTTACGTCTCTGGTTGATATTACCTTGTCTTGAATACACTGTCAACACTAGGATTGACCCATACACAGTATGGACTTGAAGTCTTCCAAGACAGCCCAGACAGAGCTGCCGTCATCTTCCTTGGGAGCCCATGGCACACTCACCTAGCTCTTTTGTTTTCAGTGGGCAAGATGAGGCTACTTACGCTGTTTGCTTTTCTGTCACTAAAGAGAACCAGTACAATTCAAAGTATCCTCTGATGTGCTAAAAAGCCTCTATAAAGGATCAGTAAACAAATAGTATTCTGTTGCTTCTCAAGCTAGTCTGGGCCTCTCTCCTAATTGTACAGAGAGACTGACAAAATCACAGTTCTTGAAGGTCCATTTCCTCTTCATCAAATCATTTCTCACAGCAGAAGAGTCAAGAGCTCTTCAATGCACGTGGCCCAGATTTCAAAGTCATCAGTCAAATTTCAGTGAGCTATTACATCCCAACTTTGCTCTCTGTGAGACATCTCGCAATGCTGGCTGAGCCCAGAATATTTTCTCTGTCCCTTTTTACTCCATCTATAGCCCAGACTGACCACCTTGACCCTGGGCATTTATTGTTAATTCCCTTTTTATAGTATTTGTGTCCATTAAGAGTTTTCTGTTGCAAGTGACAGAAAATGCAGACTAAACTGGTTTAAGCCAAAAAGAAAATTGACTTGTTCTCATAACCAAAGGCACTGACTTTACGCAAAGGATGCTTTAGGGTTCAAATGATATGCTTGAGTCCTGATTTCCTCCTTCCATTTCTCAGTTCCATGTCTGTGATGTTGATATTGTTCTGTGGTTCTCCCCAAACATAAAGTGATTGCCAGAAGCTCCCACAGTGCTATCCTTCTGATTCCCATGTAACGGGAGATAAGAAAATCTTGATACCACATTTCCAGTCAAAGTCCATGTACCATGGATAGGATGTGATGAGCTGATCAGATTGATCTAGGCCCCTTGTTCCAATTTTGAGCACGTGGGAGTCAAAATGCATCAGAAGCTCGTAGACCAAAGGACGTGGCAGGAGTCGCTTCCCACAAGTAGAAGAGAAAAAGGATACTGTTAGCAGAGTCACAAGGATGCTTGTCCCTTTACACAGGTATAACCTAACCTGACAGAAGTCCCAGCTCCTACTTCTGTGCTTTCGTGCTGTCCCCTAGATTCATGAAGACATCAATAGATGACTGGCAACTACCCAAATAAATATTTGATTAATATTGTTGAATCTACAACATATTTTTTCAAATGTTTTCGCTCATGCCTGGATAATTTTCTTCTTTTGACTGACAAACATCACCCAGCTCCCAGTGGTTGCACATTCTAGCCATCACATGTTCTAACAGGTGCCTGGAGCTGCCAAAGCAGGTGGCCTGGCAGGAGGTTGGTGATTCCCAGATGAATTTTCCTTTTACTGTGGAGAAGCCAGATCCTTGGTTCTGCCTACTATCCTCACCTCCAAAACAGATCCTTGAGAATGAATTTTCTTTGACTCATTACTTTCTGGTTGCCTGGGATGCTGGCTTAATCATCCCTTCTGATCCTGGGAAAGGATACATCTATTTCCCTATGGTGAAAGTCAATTAAAAGCGTAGAAAAGTACTATATGGAGATTCTAGATGATAGAACAGTAACATCCAGTATTTAACACAACATAGCTGGATTATCAACTGAGCTACGAAGATAGAAGAGAGCAGAAAGAGAAATGATCTCTGCCCCATAAGCTTTCTAGGTATGTTATAGAGACACACTTACCAAGTGCCTGTGACTTCTGTGATCTCATATTTGCAGTCATGTTCTATGTTGGTGTTTGAATTAGCAGATCTGTCTTCTTCCCTTAGGCTCCACAAGTCCCTGAGTCTTTGTGTTGACCTAGATCCTTGGGTTGAGCAATGTGCTTACCACTATTACAGTGCTCAAGAAATATTTGTTGACTGGAAGAAAAATGAGTGAATGTCTTATCCTAGGTAAGCAATGAAATCTTATTTATACCAGCACTGTATCTGAGCAGAAATACAATAGAATAGTCTTTCTTATTTTATTTCTTTACGTGTTTATATAAGTAAAGATAATAAAACTTCACCTAACCTTCTCTAAATGCTGATTTCTATGTTCAAAATGGTCAGTCCTAAGCTCTTAGATTATTAGAGTCTGAAGTAAAACATCTATTGTTCTCCCTGTTAACATTTTTCCTCCACCTCAGGAAGCAGGAAGGACAGATTTCATTCATTTGACAGGTACCGGCTGAGCACCTTGTAGATGCCAGATACTGCAGCAGGCTGGAGAAGCAGTGAACAGGACTTAGGCCCTGCCCTCCTGAAGCTTATAGTGTGTTTCCTTCTCAGGGTTAACACATCAAATTACCAATTCCTTGGTGACTTTATTTTCTCAAAGTCCTGAAGGCAAGAGATATGAGGTCAAGGTGCTGGCTGGATTGTCCCCTCTGGAACCTCTGAAGGGGGCCCATTTTATGGTGCTTGTTATGGTTTATATTTAGATGTTCCCCAAAAGCCTCATGAGCTCATAGGTGGGGCTTTTAAAAAAAGGCTGGATCATGGGTGTGTGATACTGGGATAAAGTTGTGTGGTAATGATTCAGTCCCCTGGTTTATCATATTTCTGGGTGAGGCTGTATGGATTTCCTGAAAACAGAAGCCCCGCCCTGGGTGTGGATGACAGCAAGATAGGTTTGTAGCCTGAATGGAATAAAAGGGAAAGAGAGGCTCGGTGCTTGCTGCTCTCTGCCTGCCTTGCCAAGGACTGTTTCTCCTCTGCCATGCCACCCTGCCTTGAAGCCAGATGACTATGGAGCGAAACCTCTACAAATGTGAGCTAAAATAAACCTTTCATCCTTTCACTTTGGGTGTTGGGTGCTTTATCTCAGCAACAAGGAAAGTAACTAAGACAGTCTCTTCTAGTTTCTGGTGGCTGCTTGCAACCCTGGATGTTCCTTGGCTCAAGGACCTGTCACTCTAGTATCTGCCTCCATCCTCTCCCACCACGTTTCTACACTTCTGACCTCTTTCTCCTTTCTCTCAGTGGTGCTAGCCATGGGATTTAAGCTCCACCCAATCCAGGATGAGATTATCTCCAGATCTTTCACTGGTTAAATATCTACAAAACTCTGTTTTCAAAGACCACATTCATAGGGACTACAGTTAGAATTTGAACTTATCTTGGTGGTGGAGGGAGTGCAATTTTACCCACTGCTGGGAGTTTCACTGAATTTCATCCTGGGCCCTCTTAATTCAACCCCTGGCCGAGGGGCCCTCAGCTCATTTTCTGACATTTTACCTTCCGGGCTCTTCTTCTGTGGCCTACAGCACAAACCTTCGCAGCCTCACATCCCCCAGATTCCCTGGGGCTGTGGGTCCTGGTGCTAGGTCCAATGAGTCTCAGATACAGGGAATACCACGCTGGTGACACAAAGCCAGAGATCACTGAGTAAATAGATCTTAAAACCTCACGAACTAAAACGGTAAAATAAGAGTGCTATCAACAGAAGTCACCTTGAGACATTTTGTTTAATGCCTATGGCTTCAAAAGAGAAATAACTCAAGAAGTCTTGGCAGAGAAAGATGAGTTTCTGATGGATTATTGATATTGTCTTACATTTATAAATTTAAAAAATACAGGCAAAATCTACAGAAATCACCTACAGTTAAGAAGTAGGAAGAAGCCTGTGATAAAATCTCTGAAGGTGGCCGAGGCCTGACACTGCGATGTCAGATAAATTAGGCAACCAGATCAGCTGCGGACCTCTCACCTAATTTGGAGAAGTGGTATTCACAAACATTGTCAATATTTCTGAGTTTACAATCACACCTTTGACTGTTGACTTAAAGCATCTAGTTTGGTTCAGGCTACTGGTGATGTTTACACTTTGGAATCTATTATGCATAGAAAAATTAGGGATTATCTTTGACCTGGGTACCACATATTCTTATGCAAAACTAAGTAGGGTTATTTATTCATTTAATCAATTCCATATGTTTGCTATCATCATCACCGTGTAGAGCAGATCTGATTTCTGCTGAGGTCAAACCAACATTGTCCTGTGCATGGGAGATCACAGGTCTGATTGGGAACACAGATCGCCTGGTCGGCATTCAGACTGTGTTAAGCTTTCCTGACTTTGGACACACAATGGCAGCCCTCCTTCCCAGAGGTCATCTGCCATTCAGAAACAGAATCAGAGAAGAGTTTTCTTCTTTATAAAAATGAAATCCTGGGCCTTATATATGGGAAAGATTTGAATCTGCGTTTGCTTTTGAGCTCAGTCTGCAATTTGAGAAAGAGAATGTAGACAATAGGAAAGAAAGACCCATGAGTCCTGGCACAGGTGAAATAATGTGTGACCCAGGGTACCATATCCAGTCCTCCAAAGCAACGCTGACTGTGCTCCAGGCATTAAAGTAGGCTTTAGTGATGGAAGATGAACTGTTACTCATCCGGTCTTCTGGAGTTCTGACACAGACGGACACAGGATATGAGCATAGAATGTGGGGCATGTGAGGGCCAGTGGGATTTGGGGGAGGAGGAATTAATTGATTCTATGGGGTTGAAGCTAGGATAGATTTAAGGAAGAGGAAGGAGAAGAATTCAGAGGACTGTTAAATCATTAATGAGAGTTGATAATTCAGTAAGTGAGAAGATCCCATGCAGATAAAAGGGCAGGAACAGAAAAGGAGAAACTGCATGCAGGTGTTCTCAGGCATCACTGAGCTTCTTACATGGCTGGAATATGGGGTGCATAGGGCAAGTATGGAGGTTGGCAACTTAGGGAGAGATTTGATAAGGAACCAGAGAGGGAAAAGGAAAGAGGGTTTTGAAAGATCTATTCAGAAAAACTTTGGATATAGAGCTCTTTTCTGCAGGTGATGGAGAAGTAGGAAAAATTTTAGAGCATAAATGTGATATAATCAGAACATATTTTAGAAAGAGGGCTTAAAAGAGGGGAGGACAGTGAAGTAGGAAGAATCTGGGAACAAATGGACTACTAGGAGGTTGGTATAATCACCCAGACATTTGGAGATGAGGCAGGAAGAGACTGGGGTGGAGATGGGGGTTGAGGAGTTTGAACCTGTGCACACAGGAGCTCACCTGTCTGCAGGGGCACCCTCTGAACTGTGCAGGACAGGCTCTGGTAGATCCATCGAGGTCTCTTTGAATATCATCCAACCCACCCAACAAATATTTGTCCAATGTCTAGTATGTGCTAGGCATTTTGCTAGTCATCAGGGATTCCAAGATGAAGCATGAATGAATTTCCATAAAGCCAAATGAAAATTGAGAAAAAGAGGAAAAAATACTCCCTGTCTAGTGACTAAGCAAAAATAAATTAACCTGGAGATGCCATTTCCTAATTTTTAAGGGAGCATTTTTAATTTTTTCCAAACAATGTCAGCCAAATGCTAACCAGCTTGTACCTAAATGGTGCCCCTTCACTATTGGCTGCATCTGGTACCAGTAGAACCTTTATTCAGCACTGGCCATGTTCTTACCTTACCTGCTGGCCATGTTGGGGACATTATTGCTATGTTTGGGAAATTATTTTTTTATTTTAAAGAGAATTTTAAAAGCAATAAAAGTGATACAGAATTTCAAAGCAAGATGATAGGAAATTAACAGTGATTGTTATATTGCACATGGTTATCTTCAAAGTAGTTGTTCAGATTACCAGATATAGGCACGCAAAATTGATCACATACTATTAACTGTTCCTTTCAATAAACCAATGGAAATTAGTAGTACAATTATCTTAGCTATCATGTTTGTATGTGTGTATGTGTGCATGTGTGTGTGTATTATGTTTGGGAAATTCTTATCTTAGCCTAATGGGATCTGCTTCCCTAAGAGAAGCCAGGCACTCCAGCTATAACTGCAACTGCCATCTACACTGCAGACAGAGCTCCTGCCCAGCCCTGGCCTCCTCTGGCCCATCAACCCGAGTGATTGGGGCAGGGTGCCCCACACATTCATTCTGCCTGGGAAGGCTCTCTGTGGGGCCAGGCCAAGTGCTAGGGCAAAGTGAGAACCAGAAGGACAACAGCTGGGCAGTGGTGTGGCTTCTCCTGGCCACTTCCTGATGTCTGCTGCGAAGCTGGGTGCTCAGCAATGTTTGGACAGCTGCATCCCATGCTGCCTCCCACATTAAGGTAAGCTAAGTATCTAGCAATTGGAGAACAGCTTGAGAAATTATTATGGCCCATCAATAGGATGGTGTCTCCCAGAGCCATTATGATGATAATCTGGGAAACTTTGTTGCATTCAGGGTTTATAGGGGAAAATATTTAATACAGGACACATAATTTATAGGATTATTTCATAATATTCACCCAGAGTCAAATGTAGAAGAAGGCAGGAGATCTGTTCACATACTAAAGAACTAAAGAATCCAGCTCAAGGCATGGATCCCATGGCAGTGTCCTACACAAGTCCAGCTGAAGACCTAGAGCCCATAGCAATGACCTCCAGATGTCCAGCTGGAAGCCCAGTGCCCACAACAATGTCTCATGCAAGTCTGTATCAAGGATCTGCACTGGGAAGACCCACAGGTCAGTGGTGGAAGCTAGAAAGCCTGTGCCAGTGAGATGAAGGATCTGTGCCAGCAGGCTGAGGGATCTGCACTGAAGTCATGAAGCAATGCTCACGGTAAGGACCAGAGCTCTTCCAAAGAGAATCACAGCCATCCTCAGTGACAGCAAGGATGCAGGCTCCTCTGATGATGAGAACAGCGGAGTTCCTGTCAGGAAACCCAGCATGACAAGCTTCTCCAGGAGATCAACAGCACACCATGTTCCCCTCCAGTTCTCTTTTTATGCTGTTGGCAACAATCCTCAGGTGGGCCTTCCACACCCAGCACCACACTGATTCAGTTCAGGTGGGTGTTACAAGTTGACCATTACTTAATCCACCACACTATTAGAAATGTAGAAAAAATGCCTTAATGATGTGTCAATTTGCTCAGTATATTAGAACAATATGCACAGTATCCTATAACATGCTAAATGTGTGTCTGTAACAGTTGTTTTTTTCAAAATAAGAAACTAGCTCTCTAATGATGGTAGAGTGTGACAATTGGTTGCTTTTTTTTCTTTAGAAAGATCCTTCTTTGGAGGTCACCCCTGCCCGGGAGCTCCACACCTGGGGGCACTGGAGCTGCCACCAGAGGCTCCCTCACCCCTTCCGTCCATACCAGCATCTCAGCCCAATCACTACTGTCTTCCTGGAGCCTCAGGGTAGATTTTCCTCCCTCCTTTCTACCTGTTTATTCATCTGCCACAAGATCCCAGGACTCCCAGGTTTCTCTTCACCTCCAGCACCTCACCCTGGTGATCTTGGACCTGTCCAGGCTGACATCGCCCCCTTCCCAGCCCTTCTCAGCCCCTGACAACACTCAGGTCACCTTCCTCAGCACCTTTTCACAGCCTGGCCTCTCTTCCCAATACCGTCCACTTTCCAGCTCTGACAGGAGTTTGGCCCCAGCCCCACCCCCACAGACAGCTGGTTTCTCTTCCACAACTTCAGCCCTGTGAGCTTGAAGACAGGTGTGTGGGCAGCTGAGAGGTGAAGAAACTCTTCTCTGCTTGGCTTCTTCCTCTCAGCAGGCAAAACTGAGGAGGGTGTGGATGTTTGAGAGGTTTGAGAAGAAATTGTAATGAGAGCTGTGGATCTGTTAGGCAAATCAGAGCTAGTCAGGAATGATACACATGCACATGTACACAATTCTGCACAATTTCAAGGGCTCTACGGAAGCCCAGATACAGGCGTCTGAGAACTAAGGTTAAGAACCTTTTCCTAGAGAAAAAAACATTGGCTCAAAGAAAGTACATGTAGCAAAAATCAGAGCAAAAAGAAGCTTCACAGAAAGAAAAACACCATAAATGAGATGATGTAGGTATCACATTGTGAACCCCAGGTTAGTAAGCAAATGTGTTTAATACATTTATGAAAGATAAAATCTCTGATTGTTTTTTAAACCACTATCCACAAGCCTCTGCAGTGTGTTTAAAAATACATGTAGAAGCAAAAAATGCACCAAGCAAATATCAAATATAATTAAGGATGAAATATTAGCCTCAGATAAGACACAATTTAAACAAAAAATGCTAAGACCATGAATATTGTTGGCAAAAATAACAATAGTTACTATACTTCTTAGTTCTATTTTTCTCCAAATAAGCCTCCTTTCCTTAATAAACACAAAATATAATCTTAAAGCCTTCACATTTTAAAAAAAATTTCAAAAATTTTAGTTATAATATATAATAAATGTATATCAGTCATGCAATTTCAAATGTTAAAAATTAATGTATGGAAAATGAAACTTACTAAGATATAATCAGAAATTAATAGGCTGATTTTTATGCTGGGTATTTTTAACATACCACTCTGGTCCTTGTCTGATTACCTACATTAAAAATCACTAAATAAGATATTTGAACAATCAAATAAATCAATGTAAGATTTTAAATCTTGTACTTAAACATAACATTCAATATAATATAATTTAATTATAACTATATGCTTTTTATGCATAGAAAAAGTGTTAAGAAAATGCATAGCAAAATGTGCCGTTATCTCTGGGTAACATGGTTGTTTGGAGAAAGTATGCTTTTTATGTATTACTTTTGGTAGTTTCCAAATAACTTCACAACTTGTGGAGCATCAAAAAAAAAAAAAAAAAAAAAAAAGCTTGGCATTCAAAAGGAGTTAGAACATTCTTCACGACTGCTCTTCTTAGTCTGAGCTCTTGGTACAAACGTTTTTTTCTTTCAGCACCAGGAACCCACGTGAAAGTTCTATGGAAATTTTTTGCCAACACACCTGCACTGGAAGCTTAAGTTGTTTTCCACTTTATTTTTCTTTTGTGGCATGTTCAGTTGTATTTGGAAAATTCTCCGCTTTCTTCTGATGCAGAAATTATTTAAAGATGCCAATTTCATGGGACTGTTCTCCTTTTCTCTATCCTCAGCAGTTTTTCAACACAGTGAATAGCTACCCAAAAGACAGAAACCGACTGCACTTGAGTATCAGGCAGTTTACAGGTGGATGGTGTGTCCTAAGCCTCGGGAAAATTCCTGTAGGTGAAGGGCTTCTGCAGGATATCATATGGCATAACCAATAGTGTAAGAAAATTCCAGAGACTGAGGAAATGGTAAGCAGGGGAAAGAACTGAGAATTCTCCTCCTCGGAGTTGGCTCCTTTGTGACCAGACTTCACTAGAAGAAAAGAGCAGGTGCAGGGGGAGTGTCCCCTCCGAATATGCTGGCTGGATTCAACAGCTTTTCACCCAGCCCTAGTGAAAGGAATTGGGTGCAGAATGAATTCAAAAGCAGAAAGAAAATAACAAGATAGAATATTTCTCAAAAGATTTAAGAACAAAGATCCTCCCTTCTCCTCCTCCCAAGGCAAGACCATAAATTACAGGTGGGTATTTAGAAAGTAATAACCTCTTCATTCAAATGAGTTTTTACTGAATCAGCCCCAGAAGTGTGGGTAGATTAGACATTTGGTCATAACTGATTTCAGAGACAGGATACAAAAAGAAGTTATATATTTCCTCATAACAAGGCGTTTTAGTGCCTTCATTGTATTACGGTGTCAAAGGCAGCTCTATATTCAGGTAGACTCTGGAAGGGTAAGAGAAATCAGTGCATCTGTTATGTGCAATTTATATGCTAGCAGCAGGAATACATGGTCTATGGGTCAAGTGTAAATTTCAACCAATGCCTTCAATACTCATGAGATGTTTATCTCAGCATTAACAATATACTCTGAATTTGGGTTATAAGGAAAACAACCAAGGATGCCTGGATGATCACTGCACTGAGTCTGAGACATAAATTCACTGGTTCTCTTCATTTTCAAACATGGGACACTTTGTTAAATCTCAAAACCTTCTCCAGCACAATAACAGTTGGAGTATTTGTTCATGCATGCACGAGTGTGTGTGTGTGTGTGTGTGTGTGTGTGTGTGTGTGTGTGTCTGCTGCAGACTGACCCAGGACCTCAAGCATGCTGGACAAGAGCTCTTTTACTGAGCTAATGCTCTAGCTCAATAGTTATAATTTTATATGAGTTATTTGAAAAGAAGTATACCAATGCTATAAGTCAGTATGAGTTTAGTAATAATTTGAAATTCAAAAAATACAATTCCAAAAAATTATATTTGCCTAATATCCAGTAATTGGGAGGAGGATTGTTCTGCTGCAGATTCAAGGACCCCTTGCAGTATTGCCATGGCCCTGCCATAGTCTAGGGGTTCCGGGAGACTCCGGACTCAGTCTTTGTGGTAGTTATTTGTGTTGTTTGCCAAAAATATCTGGTACGGTTCTTCATTGGTGCAAGGTAGGATTACACTTCCCTGACTCTTTGAGTTATGTGGAGTCATATGACTTGCCTTGGCTGATAAAATGCAACCAGAAGTAATACGCATCATTTCCTGCCCAAAGCTTTCAGGAGCCAAATACATTTCTTGTCCTTCCCCTGGCAAAGCTCTGGATGGTCAAGGTCCCATCTGCCAGTCTTTGAGAATGACACAGAGGAAATGACATAAAGGAAAGTACCCAATTACCCTGGCCAAACAAAAATGATTTTAGAACATTAGCTGTAAATGACCCTGTGTTGTGCCAAAATGTTAGGACTATTCGTTACTGTAGCATCTGCACAGTGTTTCAGGGGGGACAGTTCCTGGTTCTTCGTGGATAGATTCTCCAAACTAGCGTACAAATGACTCATTCCAAAGTTATGCTAACTAGTTTAAGATCTCCCTTTTAAACTTCTGTGGACCCACAGAAGACTCTGAAGTGTGTTTCCAGACACTGAACCATCTTCTATGGCTTCAGACTTTTTCATCTTTAGGCAGGTTCTGCCACAGCCAAAAAGGTTTCTATCTGTCAATTTAAAGTCAATTTTTGTACCGGACAGAAAAGATGCAAAGAAGAAAGCACACCAATAATAAAACATGCTAGACTGAACATGAAGGTGAAAAGAAGAGAATGCTCATACTGTACAGATGGAAATCAGGTAGGTTTGAGGAAAGTATCTTGACCTGAAGCAATATTTGTTCAAGAAGAGGTTGAGTAACACTTTCAAGTTCAGTTCTTCCAGTTTAGTCACCAGCCCTTGGGTGTTTCATCAGAACTTCTCTAGGCTGTCTTCTTCCCCTACACTCCTAGCTCCCTCTTGGTTAATACCCCAGATCTATCGGGCAAGTCTAGCATTCTCATTCCATTCACATGATTATGGCATTGGCATTTCTAAAGCCCACTTTTAAGATCCCAGGTGCAGAGAACAGGTTCTAATACTATTCATAATAGACTGTGGAGGACATTGTCCTTCCCAGGTAAAATATCTGTTAGGCCTATTCTATGTGTTGGGATCTTTTGGGAAACTCTGAAACATCTTGAAGCCAAGGTATGGCTCAATTATTTAGATCATAGTTTGGCAGTAAATGTCTCTGAAAAAATTTTTAGCAAAAATACCTCTTTGGTCATCTGAAGTCCTGGAAAATAACCAGTGATAATCTTGCTCCTAGAAAATTTCTTTGTTTATATGTAAAGTTAAAGAAAGAATTAAACCTTTCTTTTCTCTGTAGTAAATAATTCTATATTTATTACCAATATGCCTGGACCAAACCTCCAATCTCTGTATTCCTTTGACTGTCTTTGTATTATATATCCTTTTGTGCAAAACAGATTCCCACAAATCTAGCATCCAAGAATGACATACATCACTATCTCCTAGTTTCTGTGGAACAGAAATCCAGCCCAGCTTAGATATGGCTTGTGTTCAGGTCTCAAAATAATGTTACTGAAGTGAGGCCAGGTGGTTTCCTGTGTGGAGTTCAGGGCTCTCCTCCAAGCTCATGTGGTTGTTGGCAAAATTCAATTCCTTGTAGCTGTAGGACTGAGCTCCTCACATTGCTAGCTCTCCCCTGGGGGCTGCTTTCAGCTCAGAAACCACCTGCTGTACCCTGCCATACAGCCCTATAAATTCTTTTTTATGCATACTTCTTACATCAAGTGTGTGCTGTGTTTCCCCACACTGACTAGTTCTCCAGCTCTCCTCACACTAACTGGGTGTCCAATAACTCTCCAATTCTGACACTATGTACTTGGGGTTAGCATCATGTTCCACAAAGAAAAAAGGCTAGTCCCATAAGACTGTCCCATTTCAGATGGCAATCACAAGTCGTGGGCCACTAGGAATTCTGACTGACAGGCTATAAATTCACTGTTCTTCTATCACTCCTTTCTCAGGCTCCGTCATTTGCTAGAATGGCTCACAGGACTCACAAAAGCATTTTATTTGCACTTACAGTTCTATTGTAAAGGATACAGATAGATGAGTGGCTAGATGAAGAGGTAGATTCTGTCCCACGAAGTTAGGGAGCCCTGATCTCCTAAGATATGGATGTACTCACTGTCTCAGAAACTCATACAATCTTGTTAAACGATAATAAAGCCTTATCTGCAGCACCCTATTCCCTTCCCACAGGGTAGTGGTTAGGGCTCAAAGTGTCTTTCTTTCTTTCTTTTTTTTTTTTTTTGTTTTTTGTTTTTTGGTTTTTTTCTGGTACTGGGAATTGAACTCACGACCTTGTGCTTGAGCTAAATCGCCAGCCCCAGGGCTCAAAGTTTCAACTCCCCAATTAGTTGATCTTTCTGATGCTCAGCCTCATACTGAGTAACCATGGATCTTATCACCCACAGTCCTCTCATGCACAGACTCAGGTGTGATTAAAAGGGGCTGCCGTGAGCAACAAAAGATGCTCCAATCACTTAGGATCATCCAAGACTTTGGAAACTCTTGTGTCTGGAAGCAGGGACTAATATCAAATACTGTAACACAAGATGCTCCTATCATTCCCCTCACTAAGAAATTACAGGGGGTTTACTAGCTCTGTCCTGGGAAGTGAGAACAAAGACTGAATATGTGTGTCTCATATCACAGTATCACAGGGATTTCATAGTCCCTTCTACAGCATGGCAGCTGGCTTCTTCCCGGGCAGGTGTGGAATCTCTCTTTAACATTATTACCCGATTAAGTCAAGTCCACCCAGGAACACGCCCCTTTTCACTAACTCAAAATGAACTGATTCAGAACCTTAACTGCATCTGGAAATTCCCTTCACCTTTGCCATAATTGGTGGACTAAGTGCAAATTATAGGTCCTACCCACACTCAAAGGAAGTATTGAGGGGGTAGCTCACTAAGGATGATTTTTATTATGTCAGCCACATCATTTTGAAGTCTAAAACAATTTTTAAAAGAGTAATTTTTGCTTATTTTCTTAATATTGGAATGGCTCCATGAGACACCACCACCACCATAATCATCATTGTCTTCACCATCATTATTATCATCACTATCCTCATTCTCAGGCAAATCATCCTCTAAGTGATGGCAAAAGCATTTTAAGGATAGATTAGCCTTTCCTGTCTGTCTGCTCCTATCCCCTGCCCATTGTATTGGGTTTATGGTCAACTGCAGTACATTTCTGACTCATATTTAGCTTGTTCCCAGTTATGACCTCCCATGTCCTGTAAGTATTGTGAAAGTTCTAGTTAAGATCCATGTGCAAAATCAAAGGTATTTTCTTCAACTAAGAGCTCACTTACCTGATGAGATTCTAACAGACTCCCGCACCCAACCGATCGTATAAGTGTTTAATAACATAGACCCTCAAGTAATATTGTGTCCTAAGATACAGCTCGGGGTAACTGCTTGGCATGGATAATATTAGTACTTTTCTGAAGGAGGGTCATAGATGAAGTTTAGGGAAGGTCTCATTAGACAGATTTTAGGCACTAGGCAGTAAGAAAATCCTCCCTGATTCTTTTTCAGTTCATATTTTCAACTGGTTTCCAGCAAAATAGAAATGGAGGAAATATGAGATATTTATTATTTTATACTTCATCAATAATCATGATGTAGGCTGTCCAGTAAATAGCAGGCAGAGTCAAAATAAAGATAGAGCAACATGATAGGTGTATTAAGCAGTATGCTTAAAAAAAAAAACACCAAGGGAAATTTTTTTATAAGTTTCTACTTTTCTTAAATTCAACATTGATATGTTTTTCTCATTTAGGTTCACTAAGTAATGTTTATTATTAGTTCAGATTCTCAATATTGAAGGGGAGATATTTCCCATATGGTTGACATGCTGCTCTGTAGGTTCATAAATTTGGAAGAGTTTTGATTAACACTGACAGAAAACCCTTTGAAAACATATGGCTGTATATACATCATGTCATTTCTAATAAGATGACACATCCTTCTTCACTTTTCCCTAATAAGATGAGTTCAGATGTATTTAAGAAACATGATAATATGTTGTTGATTTTTCTTTAAGGAAGAAAAAAACTGAATAAAAATAAATGATTTTGTTGCCTGAGCAGATGCTGAAAGCATAGCAGATAGTGGGAATTAAAAAAAGAAAAGTGCTATCTCTAAGTACTTTTTATAGAGCCAATTAACATGTTGTAAACTTAAAGTGATTTTTGACACTTCGCATTTCCCCATTGGTGACTCTGGTCCTGAGTCCTGCTCACTGACTGATCCATTTCACTCCCCCAGGTTTCAGACTTGGTCTCTTCAGGCTACACTGACCACAACTTTTATACCCTTTTGGCTGCAAAATATTCTCATCCTTGGTAGCGTACAGTTTCAGATGAACAATTGCCTCTGTTTCTTGGACTGATTTATTTCCATTTGTTTTGCAACCCATTATAATTAACACACTTTGAGAATTTTCACATGTGTTCTTTAAAGAATATCTTGAAGTATGACAAATATGGAAAGCAATTGGCCATTGGTATCAAGAATCTGGAGCAAAATCCCTGTCTTTTGACCCAGTAATTCTCCTTTTACAGATTCACCATAAGGAAGTAATTTAATACATGAAGAAAAATTTATTATCAAGGATATTCCTAATACTATTATTTATTATAACAAAATATTCAGGAAAGACTTAAATTGCCAACAAATGGAAGATGGCTAAATAAGCATTGGTCATTCACAGAATGACGAACCATGACAAATCATTGACAGGTTGGAAAAATAACAAAGCTGAATTGCTAGACAATACCCAACCCCAATGCCCATGAAAGGTACCCAGGTAGTTTTTATGAAAGGCTAAAAATTCATCAGCAACAGCTAAGAGAAGGACTCATGTCACAGACTACAAGAGGTAGCAGCCAAAGGAAGAAACAAATGATTCTCCTGTAGTAGGACCAACCATGGCCCCCAACCCAGCCCTGAAGAAAGAGAATGAGACAATGAAATTCTGAGCTGTCTCATTAATTTGGAAGAAGACTAGAAGGATTGAGTAGGTGACATAAACAGGGTTCTGGGGAAACTCTATAAATTTAATTCCCTTCATTTCATATTGGTAGCATCACAGGGAGGAGGGGCTGTGAAGCCCCATTATTCTCACTTTATCAATTAGGAGAAAGCTAGAGTATACTTTACTGGACCACAGAAGAAAGAGCAGTGCTAAGATCCCCCTAAGAAGAACTTCCTGCATCTTTCACACTCTCTTGCACTGTTGTGGGGGGCACTAAGGTTTGAATGTTTCCTCCACAGTTCATGTGTTAGAAATTTAAACCCCAAGTGCAACAGCATTGAAAGTTGGGGCATTTAGAAAGCAATTAGGACAGAAGGGCTCTGTCTGTCATGAACAGGAACTAATGCTATTATCAAGGGAGTGAGTTTAGTTATTGAGGGAGCACGCTTCTGATAAAAAGATGAATTATCTTTTTTCCCTTTTTTGCCTTTCTACCTTTTGCTCAAACATTATACTGTATATCAAGATGACAGATAGCAGGTCCCTTGACATTGGACTTGCCAGCTTCCAGAACTGTAAGAAAAAAATTTCTGTTCTTTACAAATTACCAAGTCTCAGGTTAAACTGTTATAGTAGCACAAAATGGACTAACACAGAATAGCTAACAGGTAGCACTTTGTCCTCAAACTTAGAGATGAGCACAAAGAGCCCTATATATACTGGGAATATTATAAAGGAAGAATTGCCCACATCATACTGTAACAAATAGAATATCTGCTCAGCCATGCAAATAGTCTTCAGGGAAAAGAGAGATAAGGGAAAAAGAGAGAAAACTGGGACAAAACTTATTAAGAAACCCAGCCTGGAAGAAAACAATTTAAAGTTATCAGAAGAAATTGTTCTGAATGTTTAAGTGCTTCATGCTATAGAGGAACTTAGTAAAAGCAAAAAATCAGTAAAACAAAGCAACAGAGTGAAAAAAATCAAAGAGCATAACAAGAAGTGAAAAGTTTTGAGCAGTAATTAAAACTCTGGAAATTAAAATAACTATTAAAATAAAATTGAATTAATAAGAAAACATTTATGTAAATAAAATTTAAGTTGCTAGAATGGAGAAAATATTAAGATAATTATTGTGAATGCAGAAAAAAAAAAGTGAAGACAGCAAAGCAATGAGAAGGAGGAGGGAGATTGAAGGTGATCCAATACAAGGATAAGTGGTATCCTGAGTGTAATACTCCAAAAGAAAAGAAAGTTCTTTGAGAAATAATAGTGAAGAACAAAATCTTGGAAACAAAAGGGCTAGATCTGCAGATTAAATGGGCACATTATGTTTCAGAAAGAAAAAGTCTGATAGCTGAGTATCCATGGAACTGTGTCCTGGTGGACACACATTTAAAAATTAAGAATTCTTTAAGCTACCAGGGAGCAAAATCCAGCCACCAGCACAGTGGGACTATCAGGTTGTGCCCCAACATGTTGCAGAGTCCAAAGTCAGAAGATGATGGAGCCATTTTAACAAAATTCTGAGAAAAAAATATGTGCTAAAATGTTATATTGATACGATTTATTTTTGGCTGTAAAAATTAAAAACAGGCATTCTCAAACATGAGAAGAGTGAAACATATCATCTGTGAAATACTTTTGAAAAGACTTTACAACAGAGTGAACCAGCCAGTCAAGAGATAAAGCAAATAAAGACTTCAGGTTTAGAAAAGTTGTAGTTTTAAAGACTACGAAAATGATTAATCCAACTAAATATGGGCTAAATTCAAAAATAAATATTTGATTACAGAATAGAATATATACATTATAAATCTGCAAAGAGTCTATAAAGCAATATAACCAATAAAAATAGAAGGGTTAGGGAGGAAGATGAGAAGAAATATAAAAGAACTGATCTTATCTTCATCAAAAATGCATATTCAGAAACAAAACATAATTTTAAAATGTAATGACCACTTAAAGTGTTCTATAACATTTATTTTGAAATTTATATTGGTAATTTAAGAAACAACCTTTCTTATGCTAAACATTTATTTGTGTTTTAGAAACTCTAAGTTTATTCAATTTCTTTTTATTTTGTTAAAAGCAAGTACAATTTATTTACTTTATGATAGTATGCTTAAATGTAATGTAAGATCCTAGATTGGATCAAGGAACACAAAAAAAAGACATCAGTAGAAAAAGTAGTAAAACTCAAACAGAATCTGGAGTTGAATTAATAGTAATGTATCAATGTTGAGTTTTTTAGCTGTGACAAATGTACCATGGTAACATAGATGTTAATATTAGCAGAGCCTGGATGCAAATTAGATGGGAACATTATGCACCACTTTTGCAACTTTTCAGTTAAATCTGAAATAATTGCAATATAAATAGTTTTTAAAAAAATATTTAGCCATTATATCCAGCTATCCTTTTAGCTACATCTTTGTGAAGAATAAAGTCTAGGATTGTATTTATCAAAATTTAACACTGGCTACTTCTAGGTAATTTGCTTCAGGATGACTTGGTGTTTTATCTTCTATATGTTGGTATTGATAAAAGTTAACAAAAAGTTATTTATTTCAAATTTTTAAATAGAAACCAATAAACTAATCTAAATGAATATTACTATGAGAAAGGCTTGTGATATAATATGAAAAAAGCAGACAACAAAAATAATCGTAATTTTACTTTTAAGAGCATATTTATGAAAACAATAACTGGGAAGGAGCGCCATTAAATTATTGCTTGTGTTTGTTTCTGGATTAATAATTTTTATTTCCTTCTTTATGGACTCATAATTTTTATACAGGCTTAACAATGAGTACACATTTATAATGACTGAAAAATATACATTACCCTTTTACAGTTATCCAATGAAGTTGGGACTGGCAGTTGGCGAGTCCACTGGAAAAGTTAATTAAAGCAGTGAATCATAAAATGTGATACATACATACCTTAAAGATTTAATTTTAACTTAAAACATATGGATGTTCATTCACTTGCCACTCTTTTGATGTTGAGCCAAGGCCCTTTCTTTGAGCCTGGGTCTGCAGAGCCGAGTTCCAAGCGATCTTTCCTTCAAAGCCACCCATAATGCATCATCCAGAAGGTCCAGGTTGGGTTTCTTTAAGGCGTAATGAGCCCTTTAAGACACTTCTAACGCAATTTTTCTACATTTTGACTCTTCTCCCAGTCTTCAATGTGTTTGACACACACTTTATTTGATAGCAATTTATTAAGCAATTTTTCATTATTAAATCTTTCATCAGTTTACCCAGAAGAATATAAGTAATAAGCATATAATATTAGTATAATCAGTTGGTAGCAAACTAGAATGAATAAGTTTGGGAACACATGACCGACTCCTGGTCATTGAAACTGGTAAGAATGGAAATCTGGGGCTTAATCAAGAGCAGCCTTGGGTGCAAATATTCAGTGTGCTTTGGGAAGCAACCAAGAGGCTTCACTGAGGAACCAGAGAGCCTCACCTAAGCCAACAAGTTGACGATGGTAAAGAAGGTCGTGAGAGCTGTGTATGAACAAAGATGTCAGACTCAAATACAAGCCTTGCTACCTCAAGAGTAGCAGAAAGCTAGCACTGAGTTTCTCCTAATTCTGCTCCTCTCTTCCCTTTGGACTGAGTTACTATGCTTTTTTTCCCTCTCAGCCCCCCTCCAAGTTCTTTGAACATAAGGTACAAATAAATGACAAACAGGTCTCCTGAGACTGTTCTAGTTGGTCCCACATTGTAAACTGACAATGCTACTTTTATTGTACAGATGAGGAAACAGGCCTTAAAAAGTGCCCAAGACCTTTGACTACTAACTGATGCATCCAGGACTCCAGCCTACGCCTATGCTCCAAACCCAACTGCACTCCTCTAAAGACCCACCATCATGACCTCCACTAGTGATACAGGGTTAGTGAATAAGCAAGAGTGTGAAAGTACACAAAGAAGGTGCTTTTGAAGGTGAAATAAATCAGATACAAAAGGTTAAATTTTGCATTGTTTCCTTTATATGAGAAATCCAAAGTATAAATAATGTAAAGAGCAAAATAAAGGAGAGATGATAGGAAATAGGAAGGTGGATCTTTTGGAGACAGGAAGGAGATCTAGGGATGGAAGGAAAGATGAGGAGAAGGGAAGGGGAAGTAAAAAGGATTAAAATGCAATGTGTATATCCCAACTCCCTACAATGAATGTATCCATTATATATTACAAGCATACTAATGAGAAATAAAATAAAAATTATCTTTTACACTATGCATATAGAACAGTTTACTCTCATTATACCTACATGACATTCTATTTTTCTGAGTTTTAAAATAATCAGTTATTCAAATATAGTGTGTATTATGCGATACACCCCTGTCCTATATATTTGATCCACCTCCATCTTTCTATTTGGAGCTTAAGACATAGAATCCTCAGTGTTCTCAGGATGATCCATATTGTAGAGAGTTCTCAATTTCACAAATGCTGCCTGTATTTCTGACTTACAGTTTCAGCTTGAAGATGTGCAGGGGAAGTGATTGCACCTTCTATTAAATCCCATATCAGTTCCCTGCCATTGCTCCTACATGTGCAGTTCTGATCCCCATGGTATCATAAGTTCCATTTCTTTATCATTCTTATCAGCTTGTACTGATTTTAAAATCTTGCTCAATATTATTTTCCACATTATTTCCTCTTTGTGTAGTTAAGCTCCTCCAAGGAGCTGACCAAACTTATTCTCTGCTTCCTTCACCATCCCCATCCCTAGCATTCCATTTCTTATCAAAAGCAACAATGCTGCCACCTTCTCAGTCTGTGTTCTTTTGTCCTCATCCCCCCTGACTTCTCAGGAGCAAGTGGTTGGCACATGTGAGACACTTTTCCGCTCTTGACAACTCCAAGGCATCATATCTTTTAGGTTTTTCTCCCAGCTTAAGGAACCTATTTTGTCTCTTTCCCTGGTTTCTCTTCTGCTCAACTTTTGAAAATTTTTAAATTTTCTTTTAAAGAGAATTTTTTTAAAGTAACAAAATAACAACAGCATAGACAAAAACAAAACAAAGCAAAAACAATAAAAATGATACAGGGTTTCCTATTGTTGTCTTCAACAAAGTTGCTCAGATTGCCCCATGTAAGAATGCAATATTAGTGGCCCCTAGCTGTGCAGGCGCCCGGGAGGCTGGCAGTCAGCACCTGGAAAGCCATGCGGTGGGGAGCGCTGGTCTTTGGGCTGGACCCTAGCCATGCAGGTGCCTGGGAGGTGGGCTGCTTGTGCCTGGGAAGCCGCGTGGTGGGGAGCACTGCCAGCCGCCGCCGCGTGGTTGAGAACTATCATGGCACAGAGAAGCAATGACACAATTGGCCTGCCACATGCCAGCCGCGGAGGCCTGCCCAGGGACGTGCGTGAATCATCCCGATGTGGGGAAACCCCTGGGAATACATGCCACACAACAGGTCGCTCTTGCCCCTGCTGCTGAGAGCCAGAAAAGTCCAGAGTCAGCAGAGTAGCAGCTGATGAACAAGGACTCAGAGAACACGAGAATACAGGCTACCCCCAAAGACTCAGAGGTCTAGTTCACTGGGGTCACGAGAGCCGTTCAGAAGCTGGAAACCAGGAGGACCTTGTGCAATACCTGGGGAGACCCCCTGGAAGCCATTCTTTCCCTGACAGTACAGGCTGCGGTGGAGGAGTGCATGGAGCTCCAGAGAGGTCTGCACCGAGATTCCTGCTGTCTGTGCTGACGGTTGGGGAGAGGACACCAACTGGTTGCAGGGTCCCAATGAGGTGGGAGGCTGGAAAGAAAAAGTTACAAAAAATGGCTTTTGCCCCAGATGGCTCACTTGAAATTTTAGTAAGAAATGTCTCCTCAGTATTCTATAGCTGCGACGAGAAGGAGGCCAAGGAGAGAAAACAAAGTGACAGAGTAAAAGCAGCTGCTTTTGCTGCAGCACTAAGAGAAACAGATTCTAAGTCTGATTCTTGGGGCCTCAAGAAGAACTTGATGACTACATTCATCTGCTACCACTGTTAAAAGCCAGGCCACCTCAAGAGGAACTGCCCTAAGAAGCTCCCCAGGGCATGTCCTGAATGCAAAGGTGACCACTGGAGATCGATCTGCCCCCTGAAGCAGAGGCCCCAGAGCTCAGACCCATCCTACCAGTTAGTCTAAAAGAAATGAGGGGGCCCGGGGCTTACTCTGCCTTCTCCCTCTGGCCAGACTGTCATCTCCATGGAGGAACCCCAGGTAATCATGACTATAGAGGAAAAAGAAAACAGCCTGTTGCTAGACACAGGTGCAAATCTCTCAGTCCCTCTTTTCAATCCTGTTCTTCCTTCCAACAGTCACCTCAGTGAAAGGCGTCACTGGTGAGGAGGCAATATGCTATTTTTTACAACCTTTAGGCTATAACTACTTGTTAGATCTTTCTTGCATATCTCTAGCTTCCTGAGGAACCACTTTGAGGATACCACCATGTATTACAGCAGCCATTGATATTTTCCTACTAATCTGTCCATAACTCTGTAATGTTTGTGTTGTTCCTATGGTATTTCACAAATGTATGTATGTTTATTACTGCATGTTTCCTACAATAACCATTGAGAATAGTCAATGAATATTCAGTTGGTCACTCATGTATAGCTCTATTTATTTTCTTTAAAAACCACTTTGAAGATACCAAAGTATAGTACAACAACCATTGATAATAACCTACCACTTTTGTCTGTAACTCACTATTATTTGTCTATTTGTTTTTTGAGAAACTATCTTGTAGATAACAATATGTAAAACAACAACCATTGATAATTGCCTACCACTTTGTAATTTGGTAAGCCCCCTTATTACTATGTTATCCTTCTTTTACTCTTTAAAATAATAAAAAAAGAATGCAAGATTAATCAAACCATTAAAGGTAATGAAAAATAATTTTAAAAAAAACATTAGAAATGATACAGAGCTTCACTAGACAAGATGGTAGGAACTCACCAATTGTTGTTATATTGCATATTGTTGTCTTCAAATTAGTTGTTCAGATTCAACTTTTGAATATTAAGGCCCTCCCAGGTTTCATTATGACGCTTACATGACCCACATCTAGTCCGCTGAATTTAAATACAATCTAAATGCTGATGATTCCTCTATTTATTTCTTCTAGCCCTCTTCTAAACTCTAGATCTATCTATTCATCATTCTACTTGATATCTCCATTTGAATAGAATGAAAACATCTGTATAGAAACATACACAAAATAAAGTTTTATTAATCCTAGTTGCAATCTTCTCACCACCCCTGTCTTGGCCAGTGAGTAAATATCACAGTTCACAAATTGTCCAAGAGAAAAATCTAGATAAATCCTTAGTTTCTCTTTTCCTCACCCATAATTATATCGAGCTCCTCAGCAATTCAGTCAGCTCCACCTCTAAAACGTCCACCTCTTTCCATAGCGATTATATTACTGTCCCTCTGGTCCACATCAATGACATTTCTTGCCTGGCCTGATATGGTATGAGGCCTACTGTGAAGGCCCCGTGTTTTGTGCTACTTTCACATCTGGTAGAACTGAGAGGGTTTCAAATGGTCCAATCCCAAGTTCTTGGCCTTGTCCTGTTCCAGTGCACATGCCTTTGCATCCAAACATCTCTCCTTATCAAAGAGACCAGGCAGTTCTTACTTATCCTCAATAATAGATTTCAGTTCTCTACCAGCCCACAGAATTACACAAACCAACCCATGTCATCCTCCAGCAGGGACCAGGGTGCACCCCACCCTCTTGATACTACAAAGCTTGGCTCCCACAGTCCCTGGCTGTTCACTCTGTTCTCAAGTGCAGGCCTTAAATACTTGGCAGGCACTGTTCTCTTTTCCCAGGTTGAGTAGATATGACTAATCAATTGCTGTCTATATTATCTGTCCAGTGTCATTGTCCGACTGGGCTCCTAACTCTGAAGTGGGAATCTCTCCTTTAACAACAATGTGAGTAAGTGATGATTAGAACACTTGGTTGCTTAAGATATCTTCTTTCCTGAGAGAACCTCCCCCATTATTCCATTCCATCCCTCTCCTCTTGTTGTCTACTTGGGACTTGGTACTAGCCACTATCTGAATTATCTTGCTTATGTGGGTTTTTTTTGCAGGGGAAGAGCTCTCTTTTAGACTCTGACACATCCAAATAGAAGTTGAGCCACATTCAATGCCAGCAAATCCTTCAGATCTACTTCTAAGTGTATGTGGTGGGTAGATATGTTTTTTGTACAACTTAGCCTTCATCCAAGTCCAAGCTGACACGATCTGTCCATGAGGACAGTGCTCAGCTCACCATTCTCTCTGCTTCTACTCTCTCTCTCTCTCTCTCTTTCTCTCTCTCTATCTCTCTTTCTCTCTCTCTCTCTGCTCCTCTCACTACATTCAGGGGGTCCTTCAGCAATGTACAGTGAGAGCATGTTACTTCTGCTCACAGCTCCTCCCCTTCCACAAGGCTCCTTCCTCTCTCAGCATCAATCTCTGTGTCCTCCTGATTTCCTAAAGGTCTACTCGGCCCAGACCCCTGCTCTCTCTCCTGCCACCACCACCATCCCTTTATCAATGAGTACCAGCACTTGGTCTGCTTCTCCTTAGAGCTTTATCCTGCTCCCTGCACCCAGAAAACTTCCTCCAGATACTGACAAGGGCCCACACTTCCTTCGGTTTACATTTCACTGGATTAGTCAGCTTTTTGTCTCCACAGCAAATGCCCGAGGCAGGCTGTTTATGAAGAAAAGAGGCTTATGTAGCTCACAGTTTGGCTGGTTCATAGGCACAGTTATGGCACTGGTCCAGCTCTGACGAAGCTCCTCTCCACTGCTTCACATCATGGCGGATGGCCATGGCAGAGTGTATGTGGGAACAAGTGATCACATCCCAGTGGAGGAGGCCAGAGACACAGGATTTTACAATGACTCACTTTCACAAGAACTCATTTCAAAAGAGTAGTACTCACTTCCAAAGCAGCACCCATGTGTTCTAAGAGCACCAAATAGGCTCCGCCTCTTCTAGCCTCCATAGCACAGCCCAATACCACCACTCCCGGGACTAAGCTCCCACATTGTGAATCTGTTGGGGGGAAATTACACCCAAAGTGTAAACCACCATATCTGACAAATTCACAATTCACTCCCCTTCGCTTGCTGTTCTGTTACCCTATGTGGTTACTCTTCTTCACTTTATCACTTTTTTTGTCTGATTTGTTTATTCTTGTCTACCCTGCTAGATTGCCAGGAGGAATAAAGACTTTCTTTGGCTTACTACTGCACCCCTAGAGGCCAGGGCCTAGGTTGGAGGCTTGAAATACATTTGTTTAATTAATAAGTCTGTGTCTTGGTTACCTTAGTATCCCTGGAGCCTCAAACAGTATGTGGTGCAACATAACAGTACTGTTAAATTAATGTGAAAATAATAAGAATAGCTAAAATTTATCTAGGATTTACTAGATAAGTCCTAGACAGGCACTGTTCTCAGCCCTTGACTTATGCTATCATTAGTTATCACAACTCTACAGGATAGTACAATGTATTCATTCACCTTTCATTTTAGAGTGTGTGTGTGTGTGTGTGTGTGTGTGTGTGTGTGTGTGTGTGTGTTGTTTTGCTGCGATGGGAACCAGGACTTTGAACCTACTCAGCAATCACTCTACCATTGAACTCTACCTCTAGCCCTTGGGTGGGGTAAATTAATACCCTTATTCCAGAGATGACGAACCCTTTAGAGCTTTCAGTGATAACAAACAGCCTGCTGCAGCACATGCGCCATAGGATTGCCACCACTCTTATTCATTGATTAGGAGAGGGAGGTAGAAAGCGGTGATATAACAGGCTGAAAGTCACATCCTATTAAGTAGAGCCATTAGGACTCAGAACTAGGTGGTCTAACTTCTGAATGTGAACTATTAAGGACTAAAATAAATAACTGACCTGAAGTTGTAATCAGCAATCTGTTCTTTGACATCCTCCTGAGGCCCATCCATTCGCTGGCTAGGACAGTGCTTGCCCACATTAACAATGCTATTTATTACCATAGCAACAGAAAGTACTTACCAGTGTTAGACTGTGTACAAAATGCTACTTAAAACACAAGTAAATATCACATTAGAACTGAAGAAAAGTATTTAAAGAAAGCCTGTATGTTTTGGTTGCTTCCCTAACCCTCAGAAGGGTTAAAAGCCATTGATTTTCAGAAAGGAAATGTCTGTATACTAATTTATGCCTGCCTATCTCTCAACTGTCAGCAGAAATGCAGAAGGTCAACTCAGGCTGCACCAATAGGTGTTTCATAAGCTAAATGGTGATAAAGAATTAGATCAGCCCCAAAGCCAAGGTAGAAATGGAAGTGAATATGCACTTTCAGCAGGCCATTTCTCGCAGGATGTAAATTACAGCCGCTCCAAGATATAGTAGGCATTCACTCAAGTTTCTCTGTGGCTTTTCATAGCCTTTCTACTATTGTGTTTGAAGTAAAAGTTAATAAAAGTCCAGAAACAAATTTGAAAAGGTATTGGTACCAAGAGATTAATTCAAGAGTTTTTAGAGGAAGTACCCTCCACCGTGAATGGCTTTGGAATGAAAGAGGAGCCCTGCTCCACATATGGTCCTCAGGAATGCCCTAATGCGGAGTACGAGCCGCAAGCCTCCAGTCCTACCACCTTCTCCCCCAGGAGAGGGGAAACTGTGCTTCGTTATTGGCTCTTGGCAGCAGGTAAAACCCAGCTTAAGTGTCCCTTCCACCACCATGAGGCTCTGCAGCCTACAGTCCATCTGGAAAATCTATTTTTCAAACTCATCAGGCCCACAAAGGTAAGAGGCAAAAAGCAACTATTCTGACCTTAAAGGTCTTAAGAATATCAGCAGGCTTTGTCAACAGAGACCAAAGGCAGCAGGAAGTAGAGACATTTGCCATTTCATTTCAGCCAACTGCAATGCTCCTCCCTGGGCTCTGACCAACACTGCCTCTTGCCCTCCACCCAGATGAAAACTTTACTGTAAAGAAAATATACTTGACCAGAATAATTCACACCATCTACCTAGCTTGATTTCATCAGGAACTGCAGGGGAAAGTGGCCTCGGGGAGTCACGGCCCAGAGACCTAAAGGTTACAAGATTTGGAGGTGGCTGACCCCACAGGGAACTTCACTGTGAATAATGTTGACATTCAAATCAAATCAGACTGGAAGAGTCATTTTTTGCCTTGAAGCCAGGCAGGTAACCCCAACTAACAAATGAAGCTTCCACTAGAGGCAAACCCAGCAATTTTCACTTCATTCTTTTCCAATCTAGAGCAAATGTTCCAACACAACGTGACATTTAAACCTCACAATACAATGCAATGGGAACACAAATGCAGAACAGCAAGTAATTTTCAAAGGGAGCTACGAAGAGGTCAAGCTTGGATTGTGGAGCCAGATTATCTACAGCTACCTAATTACAGATAGAAACGCTGATCATGATTCTTTAGAGCCAAAACTTGCTATATTCATAGTCTGATGGAATTCACTACAGGGGTTCTGAAGGTGCCTATTGAGCAGTGGTAAAGGCCTGTAGAATTTGGCCCACTTAAAACAGCAAAATAAATCTGGTACTTGGTTGATGGAGGTCTGAATTTAACATCTGGGCAACATTCTGAAATTATTATATGGGGGCTCAGAATTTAGATTCTACTCTAACGAACTTGATGAACACCAACAAGGAGGAGACTTGCTCAGCTGGCCTTTCCACCCACCCGAAAAGCTCCTGTTCATGCCTGCAAATGTGTGCTACCAATGTGTGTGAATATGTGCTACCACATGGCACAGTGAGAAAAGCCAGTTTAATGGGTGTTTGCGTGCATGGTGCCACATCTTCTTGGCCCTCCTGTTTTGAGGGCAACTGGAGTGAACACTCCTATGCCTGTTGCAGGGTCTCACGTCAAGTATTCTGCACAGGCCACCCTAGAAGAATCCAGAGGTATGGGGACTTAATGGCTCCAGAGCAAACGCAGCCAACAAGAGACAAGGATTTGTTGATACTTCTCCTATGGTAGCCTCTCTCACCCTCAATTTTGGAAAATTCTCTGGAAATTCTGGATGCTACATGGTTCTTCAGAGGTTCCCCAGCATGACAGAGCCCCAGCTGCCCATAGCGCGGTTCTGCTCTTACTGCAATGTATGTTGGTTTTTCTCCCTTCTCTGCCAACTTCCCTGTCCCTGAGGGCCCCTCCCAAATAACTTATTTTGCACCCAAGTCTTTGTCAAGGTTCTGTTTCAAGGAAATCCAAACAGGAGACCAGCTCAAAGAAAGAGAAGATACACACAGACACAGACACACACATGCACACATGTGTGAGCACATGTAGACCTTCCTAGACCCAGCAACATCTATTCTTGAGCCTTTCTGTCATTTGAGCTAACAAATCTACTTCCTTTTCTCTATTTGACTTAAAGCAGTCAGCATTAGATTTTTCATCACTTGCAATGATGAAGCAGCCTCAGAAAAGTGCTTGGACATCTCAAATCCTTGCAGTGCTGCATGCCTGCTCACTCTTTAATTGGCAACATCTTCGTATCCCAGTGCTTGGTTAGCATGCGATCTGATACATAATACATGTAAATAATGTGCTTTAAATGGGAGAATCTCAATCATGTGTTTTTACTTACTCTTGTTGAGAAGAGGTAAGAGGAAGGACTGGTATTTTCAGGTATCATTTGGTGAGGGCTCACTTGGGCTGGTACATAGTGTATGCGCAGTGCGGTACATAGTTGCTCCCCGGAGCCTCCTAAGTACTCCCATTATCACTAACCACCCAGGCACTTCTCCACCTAAATCCCCAGGTCCCTCCGTGCTCTAGCAAGTGGAAGGTTAACACCTGGCACAGCAGGGGCTTGGGGGCAGCCTCTGTTCTGATTGGTCAGTTCTGGCCTTGCCGATCGTATAATATTTGGAATATGACCCCTCCATAAGGCTTCATATTTTCACACCCAGTGCTCTTTTAAAATTAATCCCCATAAAGCTCTAAAGTAATGCAACACAAACTCCTTAGCAGAAATGTTTTTTTTCTTCCAGAACTACCATACTGCTCAAAATTCAGAGGAAACAGCTTTCTAGTCTCTGCATGAATATTAATACCAGTACAATGTGCCTGCAGATGCAGTTGCAGGCTTTTCATCTGGCCACATGATGCACCGAGAAACCAACTGATCTGCAAAAATTTGCCCCTCCTTCCCTCGTGCAGCTCCTCCCATGAACGGCAATGTGTGATTCTTCCACTTTTCCTTTACCCTGCAGCTGGAGCTGTTCAATGGATTTTTTTTGGCACTACAGGGACTCCCATCTGTGTCCCAAGTCCAAAATAATCAAGAGGTTTTCACGTTTATTTTTCCAGGCATTTTCCCTCCTCAGTCTTCTTCTTCAATTTCCATAGATGAGGTATTTCTTCAACTCTAAGAGCCAAATCTAATTACTTGCGTTCTGGAAGCAACACAATATACAGTACTTTCTCTATACAGTCTGGAGAAATCTCACGCATGAGTTCAAAGTCAATGCTTCCGCAATCATAGCTTGACTGGAATTCTGCAAGAGAGGTGCAAGAGGACATTACATGTCCCACAGCACTGATGTGTATATATATATATAAAAGCCTCTGGAGAATCCAGAGAAAGACTGCTCATGTATCTCACTTTCTGTGGACATGACATAGGAAAGCATAGACTATGAATAGCTGCCCTTAGACAGTTCATCTGAAGAAGGGACTTGGCTCAGCCATCAAGTGTAGAAGTACCTATTGAGAGGAAAAAATAATAAGCTGTAAGAGATTTTGCATAGAGTTGAGTCACGGGGAAGGAAGAAAACAAAAACCTGGAGTAATGTTGAAACTGACCTCAGTTTCAGGTGAGGTTTCACTTCAGGTGTGGCTGCTGATGTTGCTCTTCTCTAGCTACCACTCTCCTTCCTCCTTGAAAGACCTTATCTTTCTAGGACTCTGTGTGAGCTTCCTGTAGCTTTAGTGACAAATCGTCACAAACATGGTGGCTTAAAACAGTATGAATGTGTTCTCTTTCAGTTCTGGAGGACAGAAGTCTGAAAAACAGTCAGTGTCATCAGATGAAAATCAGGCGTCATCGGGACCACAGTCTGCCAGATGCTCTAGGGAAGAGTCCGTTGCTGGTCTCTTCCAGTTCCTGGTGGCTGTGAACATCTTTTGGGTTGTGACCACCTCGTTCTAACCCTGCATACCTCTATAAAATGTCTTGTAAATGTATTTAGGTTTTGCCTAGATCATGCAAGATAACATCTCTATGCCCAGATCCTTAATTTAATCACATTGGTGAAGTTGTCACCAGGTAAGGTAACATTCAGAGGTGCTAGGGATTAAGACATGGGCATCTTCTGGAGGGCATTATTCAGCCCCCGACAGACCTATGGCAGAAGCTGGGGGTTCCACCTATGACCTCAGGCCCAGTCTGCACTTGCCAGTGTTGCTCTGCAAGGGCCAAGGCCCCCCACACTTGCTTTTTCTCAGCTGTCTTCAAGGTCAGAAAACTGGGGATTTGGTGCCTCAGAGAGTAGCCTTCAAGGTAAGCCAAATAGGAATTGGAGGGGAAGTACCCCAACTCTCTTTCTTCTTAGGTGAGGCAATTCTGAGGAACATTTCCAAACTGTCCTTTAAAGTTCTCCCTTGGCTCGGGCTCTGTGGCTGCCATAGTAGCCTATTTGGTGATGAACATTTTCCAGCTTCCTTTCTTTCTCCGTCTCACTTCCCCATCCCCTGGTCACGCTACCTGCGGCAGCCTCCCACACAAACTACTTGTGCTATGTCCTTGTCTCAGGGTCTACTTCTGGACCAAAGCCAACCTCAGAAAGCACCTATGTCCTTACTTCTGGAGTCATGCCATCTCCAGGAGGCACGAGCTGTGTACCCCTCTGTGTACCTTTCCACTGCCAGGGCTACTGGAATGAATTGAGAAACAAGCAAAAGCATCTTCATAAATTGTAGCTCCAGACCACATGGTCTAGAGCTCTAAAGTCACATGACTCAGCCCCTGAAAGGCAGCTGGGGCTACAGCCAGGGATTGAGGATCAAATTCTTTGCCAGAGAGATCTTAAAAGGGAAATTGTCATATTAAGAATTCAGGGCGCTCTCCCCAAATTCCTTTCATGTTGGAGGATTTTACTGTTCCTTCTGAATGCAGACTATGATAGTGTTAATCTCATATAAATAGAAAACAGCCCCAAAATGTATAATAATTGCATACACCACTCCTTTTGTCAACTTTTTGATTTAGCGCGACTTGCTGCAGAGCTGGGTTTTATTGTATTATGATACGACAGTAATCTTTTCTGAGGCTTTCACTTTATTTTGTTACATTTATCTAGCACACCAGATTCACACTCCCACAGTAACCATATGGGGAAAAGCCACAAAAGCTGTTAAGTATATTTAATTACTGTTTTGATGAGCTCATATTTTAATTATGTTTATTGATTCTGTGTATATTGAAATAGTTTTAGCATTTCCAGAAAAAAACCAGGAATCAATATGCAGCAGTTACTGAGCATTTTATGATTGTGTGTGTAATTAAAACTTTCATAAACTATTTTTGAAAATCGTATCCCCTTAATCCTATAGCAGTGATTAACTGGGTTTCTCACTGTGCTTAGGTAAGCTTTGGTTTTTCTTCTATGTAGAAGGAAAATAGGGTTCAGTACAAAATATGTTTACAGTCAAATATTTCTGACTTTGAATGTCTCCCTTCCAAAACAGCAGAATGCACATATTGTACCTTACATGATTTGCTAAAACACCGCTAACAATGATAAAACACAAATTTAAACTTCCTAACAATCCGATGTTGCCAACTCAAAGATTACTCCAACTGTCAGCCCTACATATGTTGCTGCTAACTGACAGTTTAAAAAAAACAACAAAAACCCAACCCTTCCGTGCGTGCCTCCCTCCTCTGCTCGTGTCACTGACGCTTTTACAATTCTTGGGGAATTTTTACTTTAAAAACTAAAACGCCATAAGCCCCACACTATTCAGAGAATTAAATTAGAGCCATTTTTATCTTGTAAACTTCGTTACACTCAGTCTGCCTGTGAAAAAAGAAAGCAAAAATAAGAAGTCATCTCTTTAAAAAGGGGATGCAAGCCCATCTGCTCCAGGAGCAAGTATTTCCACCTCGATCCACCTGGCTCTAGATTTCCAGAGGCACCATTCCTCCAGCCACCAGCATCAGCATCAGCATCAGCATCAGCTTGTTCTCTTTGGGAACCAGCAGATTCTTGTGTCCTCAGAGCCTCTACAAGGGCCCCAGGAATCTGAATTGTAAATGCCACTTTCAGGCTATGCTCATATACACTGGTGTTTGTGCATTTTAAAAGGCTCCACTCCCATTCAACCCAGCTATCCCCCTGCTGGGTATTTTCCCAGAAGTTCTAAAAATATCATATCACAGTGATATATGTGCACCTGTGTTCATAGCAGCACAATTTGTAATTGCTAAAATAGCAACCAAATGTCCATCCACCAAGGATTGGATAAGAAAATTGTGGTACTTTTATATAATGGAATATTACTTAGCTCTAAAGAAAGATAAACTTGAGGCTTTTATAGGTAAATGGTCACAACTAGAGACCATACTCATAAGTGAAATAAATCAGACCTGCATGTGCAAGCACTGCATTGTCTCACTAGTGTAAAACCTGAAAGAGTTAATTTAACTCGGAGGTATGATAGACATTGTGAAATGATAGGAAAACACTCAAGGGCAAAGGGCAACTGGGATGTGGGAAAAGAGAAGGGAAAGAAGGAGAAATTTTGTACGTATGTATATGCAGGATAGTTAACATAGTTGATCTACTGTCTTCTATTTCTTTGCTGAAATAAACTGTCAATGAGTCCTTGATTGATCAATATTGCATGTCTCTATTTGTTTTCATGAGAAACCAGTTTGAAGATATCAATATGTAATAGAACAAAGATTGTTAATTTCCTACCACTTTCTTTGTAACTTTGTATTGTCTGTGCTGTTCTTTTACTATTTTGTAAAAGGTTGTCTGTCTCTTAATGTTTTCCTCCTTTTATTTTTAAAATAAAAAAAAAAGAAGCTCCGCTTACAAGCCTGGATCTTCTCATTCTGTAGTGGACCCTTTACACTTTACATCCAGCTCTAGAAGCAATCATGGCTGTGAGCTGCAGAAAATACCAGCAGGCAGATTGTTCATCCAGATGGTCTGGGGCAAGGGGCCTAGGGGGGGCGATTTTATTCCCCTGACTGGGCTCAGCTACATCTATCCTCTCTCCCAACCACCACTGGACTGCCCTCCAGTGAGAGCACAGAATGCCTGTCTCACCTATTTGCTAAGAACTCATCTCAGAAAAGAGTAGTTTGTGAGTAAACCTTACTCAAAGCCTAATTGAGATGAATGTGTTAGCTTCCTGAGGCTGCTATAACAATGACCACAGACTGGGTGTCTTTAAATAACAGAAACCTATTCTTTCACAGTTATGGTAACTGGATGTACAAAATTGAGTTGCTGACAAGGTTGGTTCCCTCAGGAAGGCTCTGAAGGAGAGGTCATTCCATACCTCTTTCTCCACTGATGGTGGTCCTTGGCTTGCAGGCTCATCAGCTCAATCTGTGCCCCAAAGATGAAGTATTCTATGTCTGCATCCCAGTGTCCTAAGTTTCCTCCTACTATAAAGACACCATTGATCAGTCTGGGCCTACCCTAATCCAGTAAGACCTTATATTAGTCAGGATTCTCTCAAGAAACAGAATAAGAAAAAGAAAAAGAGATAGAGAAAGAGAGAGAAACAGTGAGAAAGAGAGAGAAAGAGAAAGAGAAAAGGGAGAGGGAGAAGGAGAAGGGAGAGGGAGAAGGAGAGATTAAATAATTAGCTTATAGGATGTTGGAGGCTGAGGAGTTTCTAGATCCGCAGTGAGCAAACTGGAGACCTAGGAGTGGTGTAAGTTCCAAGCTGAATCCAGTGACTTGCGATACAGGGAGTTGATGATGTAAGTCGTGACCCAAGGCTAGCAGACCAGTGTCCCTGTTTGGCCAGAGTTCTCCTGCCAATCTTCAGGCTCTGACAGGTATTTCTAGTGGTGCTTCCAAATTTTACTTGCATTTTGAAACCAATTTTTACTCAGTTGCCCAGATTGGCCTCAAAATTGCAATCCTCCTGCCTCCACTTTCCAAATAGCTAGAGTTACAGGTGTGTGCTCCATCCTGGAGTTTTTATGGGATTTGCTGGAAATCTTCATATAGCGTGGAATAGAAAAATCAAACAAGTGTATGTGTGTGTTGGGGGGGGGGGACAAAACAAGAATTTTCCAAAAAGCTTATTTCTTATTTTGAGGACAGAGAAATTTTTAAATCATTTTTAGGACACGTTGAAAGACTCACATCAGTGTATGCAAAGAGGGCATTTTTTCCTTATAAAAAGATTCATGACACTTTTTTCTCTGGGTTCTTATATAACATATATGCAGGACAGTACCTCAGGGTTCACTAAGAAGGAAAGAACATGTATACAACATTTTGATAACAAGTATTCATGGGGCTCCAGAGTTCAGTCTTATTCTAGATTTTGTAGGGAATTCAAGACAGTGTGAAGCCATTTTTGCTATCAAGACACTGACACCCCAGATGGAGGCTGGCAGTCAGTCCAGGGTGATAGGGCATCTCCTGGCGAAATGAATAATCACATAACAAGGAACACTTAAGGAACTCGGCGGACACACACCATGGTTACTTGCTGACTCCTGTCCCCACCCCAGCCCATCCCCATAAGCTAAACTGTGGTCTCATCTGAAATTAAGGTACCTCCGTTCACAAGCCTTCCATACTTCCTTCCTGCCTGGTCTTCTCACTCAGAAGGTGACCCTGGCTCTCCCACCTGACATCACAAATCCTCCTTGGTTTTGTCCTTATTTTATATTTCTAGCTTCTTCTTCTGCTTCCCTCATCTGGTCCCTAACGCACACATGCAGATGACTATTATGCCTTAAATTCCCTGAAATACCTCCTCCCAAAATTCTCATGCTTTGCTTTTCTGAAGATCAGCAGAGTATAAGAAACATAACAAGCTTTGGAACTAGAAGTCTTGAATCTGTATCTTAACTTTTTATAGGTTGTGTGCACCTGGGTCATTTATTTATAGTCTATCAGCCTCTGGTGCTTACCTGAGGAATGAGGATAAAAGTAATTCCCACTCTGAGTGGATGAGGTGGGACATTTGTGATATATCTACTGTGTAGCTTCTTGTGGCCCTCAACTCAGTAGCCACTTCGCTACTTCCACCTACTTTTATTGGCCTTCGTCCCTTCAGTGCCAAGGTTGAGGAGCCTAACTGCAGGTAGGAGAATGAGGGAAAGATCCCCTCCTGAGCAGACAGTTGATGACCAAGGCAGGGTCTCTGAGGACAAGATGAGGCCTGAGACGTCTGGGTCCGCACCAGGGTAATAAGATGGGTGACTCTGTGCAGTAGCCCAGAGTGCTGATGTCCCACTCTCCCAGCCTTCTGCTTCCTTGCTTCCCCTCTTCCTCCTCCCTCCACTGCAGAGAGCGCCATTTAAGACTTTCCTGAGCAACTTCACCCAGTAACCTGTGCTCGTTCATCATACCATATATCATACGCAAGTTACGCTGTTGACAGCCACTGACTGGGCCACTTGACGCCATCTCTTTAAAGGCCCTATTTCATAATAGGATGATGTGATTCCAGAGGCATTTGTGAGGCATTTTCTCCCCGTGCATAATCAGGCCCAGGCCAGTGTGATGTACATGATGATTATTCTTTTCCAAAGTTTCCCAGTTTCCTGAAAGCTGTGAGTCTGAAAATAAAAAGAACAACACTAAAGGTCTCGTAGGCTCAGCTAGAAGTGGGAGATGACAAGGGACTCCGTGAAGAAATCAAGTACCTGCTGAGTAGCTATCCTGTGCCCAGACACTATATCCTCTCCTCCCAAAATCCCGGCTCTGGTTCCTGTAAATCATTCTGTAGCCCACGTACAGCATAGACAGCTAATGTCCTGGGTAGCTTTCCTCTGTGATGTGCTTTCACAACCCCACTTCCTGGCAATAGCCAACACACTCAGACATAGATTTTCCTTCAGAAATGGTTTAAGGCATGAGAAACAGGGCTGGGGATTTAGCTCAGCAGCAAAAGCGCCTGCCTGGCAAGCGCAAGGTCGTGAGTTCGGTTCCTGGTACCGGAGAAAAAACCAAAAAAAAAAAAAAAAAAAGGCATGAGAAACAGAATTCGGGAGAGCAATGCCACATGACTCTAGTTGGATCATATGACTAAATTTGGCTCTGTAGCAAGAGAATTTGTTCTTGAGACAAAAATGAACCATAGATCTCTGTATAACTGTTTTCTTGGACCTCTTTTTTTTTTCTTGGACCTTTTTTTAAGGTCATTTTTATCCCACAAGAGGTCTAGACACCATGCTAAAGCTTAGAATGGACAAAATTTCTCCCCAACATATAAATGGCCAATGTAGGGGCTGGGGATTTAGCTCAGTGGCAAAAGTGCCTGCCTGGCATGCGCAAGGTTGTGAGTTTGGTTCCCGGTACCGGAGAAAAACCAAAAAAAAAAAAAAAAAATTAAATAAATAAATAAATAAATGGCCAATGTATTTCATTCTAACCTGTTAATTGAAAAGGAATCCTGGCTTTAGAGACTGTGTTCCTCTCAATGATGAATATTTTTCTATAACAACAATAATTGCCATTTATTGAGCATAAAATGTGTGCCAAGCTCAGTACTGGCCACTATATATCATGGTATTTAGGGCTAGCTGTAGAACTCCCATATCAGAGCATATCATATCATCATATCATATCATATCATATGTCATATATCATATGCAAGAGTGTTGTTACCAACATTTTGCCAATGAGAAAGCCAAATTCATGCAGGTAAAAACACCAAAATAGGACAAAAAGGAGTGGAAGACTCAGATTATGCCATTATTTCCACTGAAGGATTGTTTCTCTTGCAAACCATACAAAGCTTGGTTTCACCAATGTAGAACTTTCAAAAGTGGTCAGGTGTCCACTAACAGGATATATTAGTGGACCTAACCAGGCCATGGAAAAACCCATTCCCCAAGAAGTCCCACCCATTTGCCATATCAGGTAACATATCACAGATAATGAGGATTAGGACACCAATTTTTGGTCATGGCTGTTATCTTACCCATCACAGTATTATTGAAAACCAAAACAAAAGAAACCCCAAAGCATCTGATCTGCCTCAAAAGACACAGTTCTTACCCTGAATCAGCATCTTTGCCTCAATATCCCACAGACCCTCTGGTCTCATGTCAATGTTTGTGGAAAATGAAATCAGAACTCACATACAGCTAATAGCCCACACAGCCATGGTCATGTGTATAGAGAGAATCAGGCTCGGGCCCCTAAGAGTATGGCCTGGTGAAATGAAAGCCGATGTTGGGCAGTGGGCTTTGTGTTGACTTTCCAATCAATGCTGGGTTTCCTCTTTTGTGAGAGGGAGATGCAGAAAGGGTTTACTCAGTAACTCAAGGACTCCTCAGTGCTCTTCCTCCAGAGTTTGTGACCTGTGTGCCTATGCTCTGTTCTCTCTCTTCTCTCCACTCTCTCTCCTTCCACTTGCCTGCTGCCATGGAAACATGTCCTCAGGGTCCTGCCTCTATCATCCAGTTCTCACCTTTCATTCCCTGTTCTTTCTTAAACTCACCTACTTGTGCAGATTTCAGGACTATGCTCTAGACTCATTCCTCAAATTTTTGTTTTCTGACCCACCCCACCCCCGACTTAGTCCTTCCCTCGGTTCAGGTGCCTGGATCATTTGTGACATGATCCCCCAGTAATTGCAATGTGCCTGGGCTTGCGCTTTCTGTATGATTAATCAAGTTAAAACCTTGGCAGCACAGACCTGTTCCAAATTTTATAAGATGGCTGGGAGTTCCAATGCTATTTAGGGGAAGATATAAATAGGAATTATTCATTTAAAAGTCCTCCCAGGTGTTGAAAAGCAATCACCCAGTAACACCAAGGCACAGTATTAATATTTTTGCCAGAAAGACTCTATTTCTACTTGCAGATTTGCAGATCTCATACTTTACAAAGCTGGATGAAAATCATCATACATCAATCAACACCTATCTTTCAAACAGCCTTCTGGATGTGGGTCAGTGGAAAATTAATTTCATAATAGAACTATGGCTTTCTTCTTGGGAATCTGAGATGTTTGCTCATTGCCAAGAGCATGGGACTATAAAAGATAGTCCCCTATGTAACAGATCCTACTTCATAAATGTGAGATCAGGGTAATCCTTGAGAATTTGGGGAGACATTTCCAGAGAGGCATGATGGAGGGCCATCTTGGTCTCTGTCTGTGGGTGACTGCCCAGGCAATGGCTCAGCAAATTGGTAATGACTCGCTCAGCACCAACAACCACGCTTGACCCTTCCCACACATCACATAAGCTTCTCTTCAGGGATTTCTCTCTTTCAATATTTATTGAGAACCTGCCATATGCTTCAGATAGTCAATATGTTGAGTATTTAGTAAATAAATCTTACGACTCTTAACCTGGGGAATGACCTACTGTCTCCACCTCCAACTTCCTACCTTGACTTGCAGCTTCAATTGATTTAATAATTTAAACCTCCTAAGCTGCCACCTGCCATGAGTTTAGCCTCTCCAAACTCTTACACACACAAAAACATCAGCCTAATCGCTGAAGTTTCCCCACAACCTCTCCAACAATCTAAATTCCTAAGCATGCCCTCCAACTACTATCTGGTCTCACCAGCTAGCATCATTCATCTTGATCCCTCTGCTAGGGCTCTGTGCTTGATCAGTAAGGAGAATTTACCATTCCTTTGTACACCAGGCACTTGTATGCCCACCCAGACATCTCCCTTCCCTGAGATGCCTTTGTACCCTGCTCTACCATCTGCATTCTGGGCATCCTTCAAGACTGAGTTCAAATGCTATTTCTTCTGTCCATGTGGAAAATGAGAAAGAGCAGTGATCTGCTATCCAGAGGGGCCCTTGGTCTGGTATTCACTGGATACACAGCACAAGCAAGTCACTTCTCCTGCATAGGTCTACACCAATATTTGCAGATGTGGAATGCTGGATGAATGACCTTATTCCTTCTGAGATATGTCTATGCCTATGACAGTTTTCCAAGTTCCCTAAAACTGCCTCCATAAGTCTTGCACGAAATTTAAAAATACACACAGCAATCCACAATCGCATCCTGGGAATATCCCTAGAAAGAAGAACTTCTTAGTTCTTACTATGAGATTGTTTGCGCACGCACGCACGCACACACACACACACACACACACACACACACAGAGACAAAGTGAGTGCTGATCAATGGCAGAATATTAGTCACTCAAAAAGAATGAGTTATTTTGGAGGGTTTTCTGCTTATGGTGGTGCTATGGTTTGTGTCTGACTGTGCCCCCAAAGCCTCATGAATCATGGGGGCTGGATTTTCAGAGGTGGCTGAATCCAGAGTTTGTGACTGATTTATGGTCCAATGATGAGACTATGAGTGTGAATGCTATGCTCACCCTAGGGTGGGTAACCTGCATACAATATAAGGGACAGAGAGTAGCTCCCCCCTTCTCTCTCTCTCTCCTTCCTCCATTGCTTTTGCTATCTTCTGCTGTGATGAACTGTTGCCCCCCACCATGTGCCACCCTACCTTGGAACCAGCCAATTATGGACTAAAACCTCTACAAACTGTGAGCTAAATAAACCTTTCCCTCTTTAACTTTGGGTGTTGGGTATTTTGTCCCAGGAAGGAGAGAAAAGTAACTAAGACAGGTAGTAAGGGAAAATGAAACCTACACTCATACACAGGGAGATGGGTAAAATATGACCACATTTTACCAAAAGAATGAGCCCCGAAGTCCTGTTTCACATGTTCACTAGGCTGTAGAGGCATGGCGAGAGATGCAAAAGGGTTCACTCCAGATTGCTGACATCAGTTACCTGGGTGTAGCAGTGGATGGAGGCAGGGGAAAGAGAAAGAAATAAACCAAAAGTGAAGGTGTTTAAATCGTACTTTAAAAAGTATATAATATTCACCTAGATGAAACTACATTTCTGGGCACATTTATCTTCAATAAGAGATGAATAAAAGTATGGTCACTAAACACCAAATAGTGGTCATCTCAGGATAGCAAGGATGCAGACAAAGTTCAATTGGTGCTCTAGTCCTTTTAAGGACCATTGGCTTTGATTTCAGTGTGTGCACTGGTTCTGCCCAGAGCTACAATCATGGATAAAGCACAAATGACCTTCTGTGCTCCAGGTGCTTTCTATAAAATCACGTATAGGAGGACTTCATAACCAATACCATATGACATCAGTCCTATTACCACCACCAGTTGTAAAATGAAGACCCAGGAAACAGAACAGAGCATCAGCTTGGCCAAGTGACAGTTTATGCAGTGTAATGCCTGTCAGATTAGAGTCCAACCCAAAAGTAAGCACTAGCAAAACTGCCACCTTCCCACTGGGGAAATGAATATTCCCCCAAGCAGATGGATGCTTTTCTGACCCGGTGCCTCCAGTCCACCTGCCAGATTCTTCCTGGGAGTCCCTAGAGGGCAGTTCCTTAGTTTCTCCTTCTTCCTATCCCAGCTCTTGGCAAGGAATCGGCACCCAATGAAAGTTTACTGAAGTAGGATTGTTAATCCCCTCGTCCTCTTTCTAGCAAGATGATGAAGCTGGAGAAAGGGTCTGAAATATAATATCTCTTGATTATGAGAGCTTGTGTGCCTATAGAGTATTAAAAGCCTATTTTCTAATATAAGCTTTATTAAAGTTATTTCTGGGTTTTAAATTGCATTTTGGAAACAGAATCTAATGACTAGAGAAAACTTTTATTAAGCCTTCATACAGAATGGAAGTTGTTCGTTTAAATGCACTCTCAGTGTAAATGCATCCCAATTAGACCTGCTGGAGAAGCCGGCTTATACTTATCATTTGTGCTGACTTCAAAGGAAAGTGAGCTACTAAAGGTCCTGCCAGTGTAGAAGCCACTGCTCACATTGAGAACTTTAAACCATTCTTGTGCAAGTCGTAATTACCATTAAAATGGACCTAAAATTATTATAATTTATATGGTGGTGAATTAGCAGAGAAACCCATGAGTAGGTTCACCGCAAACATTGGGTGGAGCCACACTTTGTATTAGACACTGTGCAATGTTCCTATTGGACGGGTGCTTGGGATAAAGTACAATCCCTGTGTCTTCATTGGTTGGAGAGTTGCACAACTGAATTCCAAGTTCCCTTGCCGAGAAGTTCTTCCAATACCATGTCAGGACCTTTAGCCATGAATGCTCAGATTACTCATTTTTAATTAAAGATGTTTGCTGTTCTTTTTCCCCTTGACCATAATTGAGAAATCATAATTTGTGTTTCACTTCTGATCACATTTGTGCATTTGTCTCTTAAGAGCTCCTTGCTGAAAGGTTTATCCTTGTGAATACAAATTCTGAATAATATTAATCAACTGAGCACTTCCCATGAGCCAGTCTGAGTGTCCACACATCACCCACACTAACCCTTAGCCCCATGACCACCCAGTTCATAGGAGATGTAGACAGGGAGGAGCTGGTGGACCTGCTATGAGGGATACAGCTCATCAGTGGTCAGGGACACGGCCCTAAAGCCATGCCTTCTCTACACATGTCATTACCCAAAGGTGACTGAGACAACTTCAACAAAGCTTCATCATCCAAGTAGTCATCTCTCCAGCTCAGGATTCAAAAAGAAGGAGTTAAAGTTATTTGTTCCATTTCCTTTGTTATTTCTTTTGCTTTAAACAAGGAAAGGATACTGAGTTTGAAGGGAAGTAGGTAGTTAGTGCCATTTTTTGTTGTGGTTGTTTGCTCCCAAAAATATTTATATTTCTTTTTATATATATATATTTTTTCTGGTACCTGGAATCGAACTCATGACCTTGTGCTTGCCAGGCAGGCACTGTGCCACTGAGCTAAATCCCCAGCCCTAATATTTATATTTCAAAATTCTAGTTCTGGAGAACTCAGATTATCCAGTCAAAGATGAGATGATCAATTTGAGATGTGGGCTGGTTCAAAGTTGCTCCCCTTTGGAAGACGTCAGTTCCATAAATTGACAAATCCATCATATGTAATTATCCTTTCTCCTTCTCTACCCCAAAAACTTCATTTCCTCCCCAAGGAGGAACTGAGGATCAGAGTTACTGACAGAATCATACTCAAAGCAAGGAGACAGACCTTCCTCTCACCGTTACAGGGACTGGGATCACTGAAAACAAGATCACTGCTTCTCTCTGTCTCTCCCTCCTCTGCACCCATTTTACTTGCTTCAATCTCTAATGTCCTCCGCCTGACCCTTCCCAGGTGATGTCTTGAAACTGAAGGGTTCTGAGGAATGCTGCATCAGCAAAGACCCCACGCGAGCCATTGGCAAGGAACGATGCCCCTTGCAGCACCCACTTTCCGAGGTCTGAACCAGGAATTTTAAAAGCCTTTGTGAGTCTTATTTATTTAATCCCCATAATTGCTGGGGGAAGGTTGCTGTTAATTCCCAGTTTTATCCCTTGAGTGAGGAAACCAGGAGCTGCAAGGTTAAATGGTTTCCTGGGACCACTGGTACAGGGCCCTGGTTCAGAATCTCTGACAAGCAGTTCTCTCCTCAGTGCTGAAGAACTGAAGGCCCCCAAGTTGCAGATCAAGGAGGAGCATAGGGAGTGAGCCCTCTTCTCTGCCTTCTGAACTTTCTTGCCCTCCCTCTCTTTGTCTTCACCATGTGCGGGTGCCTGTGTCCTGGTAGACAGGGAAGTGGCTGAAGGAGCAAATTCCTCATGTCAGTGCTAGGAGACTTCCTGGACTCTCATTCATTGGTTCATTTAATAAATATTTGCTGAGTGTCTTCCAAGTACCGGGCACCATGGTAAATGATGGGGATGTAGCAGGAGGACAAACAGTGATGCTCATCCCCCTCATGAGCTACACAATGCTCCACTTAGAACTGTATTCCTTCACTAATCCGATCCTTAAATTTACTCCCCAGTCACTGCATGGGCAGCTGATCTCTCATTTTCATGAGAGTTGAAGGAAGAGTACATTAGTATTTGCGCATGCACGCGCATGCGCACACACACACGCACACCACTCCAGCCCTGGGGTACACTACAGATGTACACTACCTGACCGAAGTCATTTTCTCTGCCTCTCAAACCTGAGAGGATGCGGCTAGTTCCTTGATTATCTCTCGTCAGCCGGTTCACGTGTGCACTTGTTACCTGTGCAGATTCCTTGCTGTCCTGCTGCTGCTTTCACAATGCACCACAGACTTTACAAACAACAGAAATAGATTTCTCACCGCTCTGCACAGGAAAAGTCCAAGGTCAGGGTGTCCGTATGGCCAGTCTAGTGATGGCTTCTTGCACGTTCCAGATTGCCAGCATGGCTGAAGGAAGGCAAAAGAGCTCTCTCTGGGGTCCTTTTTACAAGGCACTCATCCTGTCCATGAGAGCTCCACCCGCAAGACCTAACTACCTCCTTTCCTTTTTGTTTAAAGTAGAACAAATAACAAACAGAATGGAACACATAACTTCAACTCTTTGAATCATGAGCTAAAGATTAGTGGAGGATGAAGTTTCCTTGAAGTTGTCAAAGTTACTTTTGGGTAAATGACACGCTACGTTGCAGCTTTGGAGCTAAGTCCATGGCCATTGACATGCTGTGTCTTCCTGGGCAGGTCACTGAATTTTCCTGCATCTCCTTTATTGTCTACAAATTGGATCACCATGGGAACAAAGGCTGATACAGGTGAAATGCACACCTCTGTATCGGTCCATGGGAAGGGCCCAATTTATTAATATTCTATTTTAGAATTGTTATTAACAATAAAACAATAGAAGCATAGGAGTCTTTAAGCATCACAAATGTAGAGGAGAAATTTCTATTGCGGATGCTTTTAACTTCTTTACTAAGGAGATAAAAGTATTAAAGCAAAACAAAAAATTTTAAAAAATCAGATTTAATACTGAATGTTTATGCAAGGTTGGTTGTGGACACCCAAAAAGAACAAGAAGAAAAACCTTTTCCCCCCAATTTTGGCAAACTTTAGCCCAAAGCAGTATAGAAATCGTCAGAAAAATCAGCACAGAAGGTAGTTATAGGCTGGCAAGTACCTATATATCACTCACAGCATGGCACAATCAGTGATACCATATCCAGAGACTAAAGAGAAGCTATGTGTCTAGTTTTTATGGGCATGTGTGTGTGTTAGCACATGTGTATGGATGCATATATTTCTTCTGCCCTTGGGTAACATACTATCAACAGAGTTTAATTCATAATACCTGGAGGTTGCCTTTCCTCTCCAGAAATGCAGTGCCTGTCACTGAGGGAAGTGCAATGATTGTTCATGATTGTAGGGAAGAATCGGAGAGGTACACAGTTCATTCAGCTTCAGATTAGTCTAAATTAAGTACCTTGGCCTGTGGAGGGGTCTCAGCTTGGAGGGCAACCTGATAGTGAAGCTAGAATCTCAGTCTATCGATGTACTAAATTGATGGCAATGAAAAGAATCCTCCCCAGACACAAAAGTACACTTGTTTTCAGATTAATGTACCCTGAATGTAGGCTTTTCAGTGCCTGCTCTGAAGGAGTTAACGTGTGCCTGCTTCAGGGCGGAGGCAGAGGCCAGTGGTCTTATTTTGCAAAGTATTTGCTTGCAGAGGTGACCTGGCCACTTGCTCATGAATACACTGAAGGACTATTCTTTCCTAACATGTCACAATGCAAATTCACAAGGACACTGAAGAGTTTGTTTAAATTGGTGGCGACAGAGAGACAACCCAGAATGCATGCTGGATGGACCTTACATGCTTCCCCAGCCAAGTTGAAAGTCATTTTGACTGGGCCCAATTTCCTCCTTCCACTTGCAGAGCATCTCAATTACCTGCTGTTAAGCATCTTGGCCTTATCTTTGTGTAACCAATGCCTGTTTCTCTATTCAAAAATGGCTAACAGGAATTCAGGGTATTGTGTTGAATTTTAATGGGTTATTTTGTTTCTCATATGCTGGCTTTCTAAAGGCCCCGTCGTGGCTTCCTCTCCCCTGCTCCTTTAAAAATAAGATTAGGGATCTTCATCCCTGATGATATTAAGAGTCAGCTCCTTGCTAACAGCTAGGCTACCGTAGTTCCTGGTGTTTTCTCCTTGGCCCCACCCAAGACCCACTTCATACACCATACTACATATACCCAAGTCGAGAGTCAGATCTAATTCATTTTCTGGCTGATAATATTCAGTAGGTTCCATCTGCTCCTTAGACAATTCACTGCATGAACTTCTGCTTTCTTGTCACAGCCTTTGTAACATGGTCCGAAACTATCTTGCCATCATTTTTCCTCTTGTACTCTGAAACTGGTCCTGTTGCCTTGCCTCAAACACACCTATGCTTTCTATCCGGCTTCTACCTGCTGAAAGTCTGCTACCCAGTCTTCAGTTCCCATTGGTCCATGGAGACTTCCTCGTTCTCACGGTGTGACTTTTCCCTGCCTTGTTTACATAGCTCTTCCTTGACTTAGCCTTGTTGTAGGCACTTAAGCGCTGGAGATGCCACCCCTACTCATTATACATTTGTAAAAGGCAAAGACAGTGCCATCTTTGCAGCCCAAGATTATTTTGCATTTGGTAGGCTCTCTCTCTTTGTTGCATTGAGCTGAAGAACTGCCAGTGCCACTTTTTGACTCAGATACCAGAATTGTAAGGTACGTATAAAGACACCCTAACCTGGCCCAAAGATCAGTGCTCAGATTGGATCACAATTACCTGGGGGCTTTTCAAAATACGCTGTCTGAAGCCCCCAACCTAATAAGCTACAACAAAACTTATTTAAAAAGAAAAAAGAAAGGATGAGGGAGAAGAGGTCACAGAGCTGATCAGTGATGAAGCCCTGATTACCACTAGTAGGACACAGCAGAAAAGAATGAGCTTTGATATCAAATAGACATTGACATAAATCTTGTCCCTGAGGAATTCACTCAACCTCCCTAAACCTTGACTCCTTCACTTATAAATTTCAGATACCGTCTATCTTAAGAGTTATTATGTCACACAAGTGACAGAATATGTGGAAATCACCTAGCCTGTTTTATGGCACACAGTAGGTACTCTAATGACCCTTAGTTATTCCTTCCTCCTCCCAAGATTCCACACCCAATGCCTAGCTGCAGTTCCACACTATAATACTTAACTGGTACAATAAATGTTCACTCATTTATCAAAATGCATGGAGAGCTCCTATGAGCCAGGGTCTGTGTTTCACCTCAGTATATCCAAGCAAAATGCAAACATTCCAATAAAATTTAACAATGGATCTGCAATTATTACATTAAATTATTGTATATTATATGACAGTGGATACAAATGTCTGACTCTGTCTTGAACTACTCAGCAAAAGCTTGGGGTATCACAAAGTATTTCTATCGGCTATTCTTTTTCTTGTTAATCTATCTTAATTCTTCATGACGTGAATGAGAGGCTTTTAGCATAGACATAAAAAGATGATGTAAATTCTAATAGTTGAAGGAAACAGAAATTAGTTTTTAACTAGTTCCAATTTGGTCAGCTTTTCACTCATGGATCCCCCTTCTTTTCTTTGTCTGGTATTTAATAAAAAGTTTATGAGTTTCTGTTTTCCTTAGCTAGGAGACCAGAATAAAATTGAAATTACCATTTTCATTAACTCAACATGGTATATGTGAGTAAAGTGTACACATTATGACATTATAATGTGCTTTATAAGCAATATCTATTTTTTCATTGCTCTACCTTCCTAGAGAAAAATTTAATCTATTTCCTAGAAACTGGTTCACAAGGATATACTGGTTTCAAGAATGTATATTTTGCACTATGATTATAAGTAACTTGTAAAAATCAATAAAATGGACTTTGACTGGTCCACTGAACTAGTGGTTGAGAACTGGGAATGGTTTCCTATGTATGTCCAGCTCTCAGAGCAACTCCAAAAATTGTCAGATGTAGTCATAATATAACTCTAAATTAGGCAAGAAAATGTTTCTTGCAAAGAGAAATTTAAAAAAAAATAGATTTGTGTCTTAGCTACCCTCTGGCATTTGAGACACAATACCCGACACCCACGAGTTAAAGGAGAAAAAGTTTACTTTGGCTTACAGTTTGTGGAGGTTTCTGTCCATAGTCAGCTGGCTCCAAGGCAGGGTGGCATGGCAGAGGGGGATGGCAGAGGAGAAGAGTTCATGGCACAGCAGGCAGAAAGCAAACAGCTATCAAGAAGAGAAAGGGAGATCCACCCTTCCAGGTGACCCAGCTCCTCCAACCAGGCTTGATCTCCCAACATCACATTTAACTATAATTCATCAGTGGAGTAATACACTAATGAAGATCACAACCCTATGATTTGTTCACCTCCCAAAGCTCAACCTATGAGCTCATGAGGCTTTGGGGGGACATCTAAATATAAACCATAACAATTAGGGTGAGCTATCACCACATATACTGAAAAATAAATAAGAACATGTGATCTGTTCCAATTTTATGTCACCTCCTTTCTTTGAAACACCCACAAAAAAGGGACAACAAGAAGCATTTTCCAAGTGCTTTTATGTATTTAAATACTCTTTCAACAAATACCCAAGCACATTAACTACGTTTCATAGACTTTGTTTCATAGCATAGATGCTAGGAATTTCATGGTGAATAAAGTAGGAAAAAAAACATAAAAGACCTGTCCTTGCCCTCATGGACTCTAATGTGGAAAAATAAACCAACCAAACATCATAAAAGTCCCATTCCATCCAAGAAAGACCAGTTGATGTTTGACAAAGTCACAAAAGGATTTCACAGGAAAGGGGGTCATTTCACGAGGCTGGAGAAATTGCAAACTTATTGACAAAAAATAACTATAACAAAAAATGGACTTCTACCTAAATATCATATTTTATATAAAAGTTAACCCAGAATGCATCATAGAGCTAAACTAAAAAAACTTTTAGAAATAATAGAAAAGAATCTCTGTGAGTTAGGATTGGTTTAAGTTTTCTTAGAATATCAAAGCATTACACATAAAAATAGATAAACTAACCAAAATTAAGAACTTTTGCTCTAAAAAATAATCTTAGAAAGATAAATAGACAAATTACAAACAAAATATTTTTATATCATGTATCTGACAAAGGACTTGTATCAAGCTGTGTAAAGAACACTAAATTCAACAGCAAGAAAATGCCTAGAAAGCAAGTAGGCTTATACCTGCCATGTAGTTCTTTCAACTCAAGCAGGCAGGCCAACATTGGCCGCACAGCATAACCATCTACCAACTCCAAAAGAGTACTACGTTTTGCTTCCCTTTTGCACAGGGTAGCATAGGTGCAGAATATCAACCTGTCCCTGGACAAGGACAGCGTCCACAGAGGAAAGGTAAGTCTAGAAAGCCAGCAGACCCAGGAAGAGAGTATGGACCTGGCCAGCAACTTCAGGAACTCCAATGTTACTCTCTCAAAGTGACGGGGTGAGAGACATAGGACATGTGGACAGGGCATAGGCGCCCTTGAGAAGTGTAAACTCAGGTTGGGAAGGATACCTGCCCTCCATAGGACACAACTACACCCACAGTAAGTGTCAACATCAAGTTCAGCAGACACCAAAGGGCTGGTCACATTTCCCATTTACCAGTGTGAGTAAGGACATATCATGCCTGGGAGAGTAACCATAGTCTGGGATAAATAGACAAAGGGGCCTTAGGTGCAAGAAAGGTACCTCAAAAATTTATGAGCCTTTAAGCTGGGTGGTGAGAATCATGACTGGCTGCATTCCAAGGCTGCAGATCCTGGGAAGAAATTACTCATTCAGTAACATAGGATTTTTTTTTTCCTTTGGCTGAATTTTTTTATTTTTGTTATTTTTCTCTTTCTCTCATCAGGTTTGATTTTTTTTTTTTTGGTAGTTTAGGATTTTTCTCCCCTTTTTGACTTTTTTTCTCTTTTATTTTGTTTCATTTCCTTTTTTCCTTTTTAACTTTTTTTTCTTATCTTTTTTTGTTTTTGTATTGTGCTTGAATTTTCTTTTTCTTTTTCTGTTTCTGTTTTCTAACACTATTGATTTCCTTTTACTCCTCAATAGAACCCCCTATATCACTTTTCTCTCCTTCTTCTCATATCTCATATCTCATTGAGATATCTCATATCTCATTGACTGATTTTTCAAATTTTACTTTTTTCATTATCCAATTTCCCACCCCCTCTACTTTTACTAGTGTAACTGCTAAGATTTATGAATCTCTAGACAGCTAGCTAACTCTACTCTGTTACTGATGAATACTGTTAACAGAGTTAAAGTTGTTCCATTTAGTAGATATTTACTATCTGTAAATAATGGGTTAATATTTAGTTTGTCTTCATAGTATAATTATAGATCTCTTTTCAATGATTAAATCTGGTACTGGTCCTTAGGCTCTGTCAATGTTTACTTTGATTCTATAATTGAATTGATTCTATTACTATAACCAAGGTAAAATAGTTGTTGCTATTAATTGGTTTTCTTGGGGTGCCAGTATCTGGATGGTGTTGGGGTCATTAACAACACTGCTGCCAATTTCTGGAGAACCAGGTACTGGGCCAAATACATTGTTCCCTCTTATCCCAAGTAAATGGAGGTGGGTGGATCATAGGACAGAGGCAAAGGCTAATAGACACACTTGTAGGACACCACCAAAAAGTAGACACTAACTAAAGAGGTCTACATAAAGCTTTCTAGTTGTTATGGTTGATACATTATGTCAATTTGAGGAGTCTAGAAGCTTAACTAAGTAACTCAGCAGTTCTACATCTTGGGGTGAAAAGTGCCCTTACTACTCTAGGATGTTGTTCATTGTATCAATTTGAGAAGTTTAGAAGGTTAACCTTGTGACTCAGCAAGGAGCCAGAGCCCTTACTTTGTATTCATCCTGAGCCTATGCACAAGAAAGACACAGAGATAGTGTGAGTGTAAAGGAACCCCCCAGGGAAGGTAGCCAGCATACAATAAAATGGAAATGAGGAAGGACTGATTGCTGGTTCTTAGGAGGAGCTCCAGTCTTCACCTTCAGCTTGGTCATTTCCTGGCTTCTGGGGCAGACTGTCTGGCTTCTGCCTGGGACTCTTTAGCCTCTGGCATAGACTCTTAGTCCTTCTTAGTAGATTCTTCAGCATTCCCTTGCAGACCCATCAGCCTGCTGATAGGGACTTGCACAGATACTGCAGGGAGCTCCACACCTTGGACTGGACTCTTTAGTCTCCAGTGTACAGACACCCTCTGCATGCTTCCTCATCCAACTCTGTGGCTGACCATTATAAGCCAAACTTGCAATTTCTTGTACATTTATATATCTTGTGTTATATCTGTTTCCCTAGTAAACCCTGACTGATACACCACTATAATCAACCCACAAGACTCAATATAAAACAAACAAATAAAAAATAGAAGCATGAGAAGGCAAGGCAACAAAATTCCTCTAAAAATTTGCAACTCCCCTAAAGCTGATCCATGGAGCATGAAAGGACAAGAAACTGAAAGCCACACAGTTGAATTATTCAAAATTATATGAGAGGAGATTACAACAAAGATCAATAAGGCATTTGGCAAGCTCACAGATTTATATGAACAGATAATAGGCCAAATAAAACAATCAATGAGTCTATAGAAGACACTAATAAAAGCTAGCAGAACTAAACAAAATGGTGCAAAATATGAATGACCAGCAATAGAAAAGAACTATAATCCATAAAAAGGTTCCATATAGAAATTTAAGAGATTAAACACTCTATCAAAAGTATGGGCAGCAGAAGTAATTTATGTGAGGATAAAGTGTCAGAACTAGAAGACAGGGTTGTCATTGGTGACCAATTAATGAGAAACACCTTAAGAACAACAAGAGAACATCAAAAATGGATCCAACAGTTCTTAGATGGCACAAAGAAGACTAAGGTAATTGGAATTAGTGAAAAATAAAAAAAACTGCAAATGGCAAAGAAAGCTGTTTATTAAATTAATAGCAGGAAAATTTCCCAATAAAGGAAAATAATTTAACATACAGTAATTGAGGCACATAGAACTCTAAATAGCTATGTTCACAAAAGTGCTTCTCCACAACACATTATAATCAAAATCCCAGAAGTCCAATACAAAAATCAGATTCCTAAAAATGGTTAGAGAAAAGTAACAAATCACTTCAAAATGTAAACCCATAAGAATTACAGTAGACTTCTCAACACAACCTTTATAGGCTAGGAAAGGTTGAAGTATTTCAAACCCCAAAAGAAAACAATTTCCAACTAATGCTGATACAGCCTACAAAACTATCTTTCAAAATTGATGGAGAAATAAGACATTTCTGTGATAAAGAGCACCTTAAGAAATTCATGACCAACAAACCAGCACTCCAAAAAATTCTCAAGCATACCCTAGAAAGAGCCAACGAAACTAACAATGACAAAAATCTTATAGAATGTACACAGCAGCTAAGGAGATCAGTTAAGCAGAAGAGAAAGATAGAGAATCAGCAACAGAAAAATAAGGCAATGACAGGAATAAGTCAATAGCTATCAGTAATAACTCTCAATGTGAACAGTCTCAATTCCCTAATCACAAGACACAGATTGGCAAAATGGACCAAGAAACAAAATCCACTGGTATATTGTGCACAAGAAACACATTTACCCCAAAAAGAAACTCATAGAGTAAAAATCAATGGACAGAAAAGAATTTTTCAGGCAACAGAAATCAAAAAAATAAAAAGCAGGTGTAGCTATCCTATATATACACAAAGAGGACTTCAAGCCAAAAGTGATCAAAAGAGACAGAGAAGGTCACTATGTATTGATTAAGGGAACAATCCAACAGGAAGAAATATAATAATATACATATGCACTGAACAACTGTGCACTCAACTTCATAAAACAAGCACTACTGGACATAAAACATCAACAAGTATAAGCACAATTATACTAGGGGACCTCAATACCCAGCTATCACAAATAAACAGATCAAGTAGACAAAAACCAAAAGAGAAATATTAGAGTTGAACAGAACTTGAAAACAAATGGATTTAATAGAGATCTAGAGTGTTCTACACAACAACCATAGAACATGCATTCTTTTCAGCAGCACATGGAACTTTCCCCAAAACAGGCCACATGCTAGCCAATAAATCAGCCTTCAGTAAATGTACAATATTGAAATTATATCATACATATTATCAGATCATAATGCAATGAAACTAAAAATGAACAACAAAAGAAAGTACAAAAATTATGCAAATGCATAGAAACTAAATAATGCAATATTAAATAAACAATAAGTTACAGAAAAGATCAAAGAATAGGAGAGTTTCTAGAATTAAATCATAATGCCAGTACTACATAACAGAACTTATGGGACACAACAAAATCAATCCTACAAGGGAAGTTAATGCCTGTGCAGGTTTTCCACAGAAAAATTGAATGAGCCCAAGTAAATAACCTAATGGTGCACCTCAATGCCCTAGATAAACAAACAAACAAATAAAAACTATCAAACCCAAAGCTAGAACAAGTAAAATTATAAAGATCAGAAGAGAAGACAGTGAAATGGAGACAAACAATAAATACAAGACAAAGATCAATAAATTGAAGGGTTGATTCTCCAAAAGAATAAACAAATTTTAAAATAGAATAAACAAATGGACAAATTCTTAGCCAATCAAATCCCCCCAAAAGAGAGAAAAACCCAAATAGATGTAATTAGAAATGAAAAAGTTAAAATCACAACAGGCACTGCCAAAATGAAAAAAAGATTATTAACAACTACTTCACGAAACTGTACGCTAATAAGTTGCAGAATTCAGAAGAAATGGATACATTTCTAGGTATATATGAATTACCAAAACTGAACCAAGAATATTAAAAATTCCTGAATAATCCAATAACAGACAATGACATTGAAGCAGTAATTTTAAAAACCTATCAATTAAGGAAAGCCCAGTCCAGATGGATTCACTGCTCAGTTCTACAAAAACTTCAGAAAAGATCCAACACCAACACTTCTCAAGCTCTTAAATGAAACTGAAACAGAAATATTCCTAAAGTAATTCTTGGAAGCTATCACTACCTTGATTTGCAAACCAGACAAGGATCCAACTAAAAAAGAGAATTATAGGCCAATCTGTTTAATGAATATAGATGCAAAAATTCTCAACAAGATACTGGCAAACAGAATAATAAACCATGGATATATATATATATAAAGTAGGCTCCGTCCCAGGAATGTAAAGTTGATTCACCTTATGCAAATCAATAAATGTAATACATCACAAAACAGGAGCAAAGACAAAAATTACATGCTCACCTCAACAGGCACAGAAAAAGCCTATGACAAATTATAAAATCTTTTCAGTATTAAAATCCTGAAGCAAATAAGTATACCTATTTTATTTTCCAGCAGGTTAAAGTGTTTCTGTTTTAATATTTAGTTCTTAGATTCATTTTTAGTTTAATACCTGGTGACAGATATGGAGATATGGGTCTAGATTCAATCTTCTGCATGTGGATAACAAGTTTTCCCAATACCATTTATTAAAGAGGCTATCATTTCTCTCTTGCACATTTTGGTCCCTTTGTCAAAGATCAAGTATTTGAATATGCTTTGAGCTGTTTCTTCACCCTCTTTTCTCTTCCAATGAGCACTTTTTCTGATAGAAGATAAAACAGATAAAACTCTAGAAGTCATAAGCATAGGCAAGGATTTTCTGAACAGAATCCTGGTTGTACAGGAAACAGTACCAAAAATCAATAAATTAAATCATGTCAAATTAAAAAGCTTCTGAACAGAAAAAGAAACAACCAACAGAGTGAAAAGACAACCTACAGAATTGGAAAAAATTTTTCCAGCTATTCCTCAGACAGAGGACTAATATTTAGAATATATAAAGAACTCAAAAAAAAAAATTAAACCTTCCCAAATAAAAGAACCAAGTAAAAAATGGGCAAGTGAAATGAATATACACTTTGCAGAAGTACAAATGGCCAATACATACATAAAGAAATATTTAACATCACTGGCTATTAGAGAAATCAAATTAAAACAACACTGAGATTCCATTGTACCCCAGAAAAAAAGGGTCTTCATGAAGAAATCAAATAATAATAAATGCTATAAGTCTGCAGGGGAAAAAAGATACCCTTTCTGCATCATTGATGGCAATGTAAACTAGTATAATCACTATGGAAATCAGTATGGAGATTCCTCAAAAAACAAAAACTAGAAATTACATTTGACCCTTCTAGATATCTTTCTAAAAGAGTTAAAGACATCATATTAGAGTGATACACACATACCTATGTTTTTAGTGGCACAATTCATAACAGCTAACTCCTGGAAGCAACCTGTATGTCCATCAATAAATGAACGGACAAAGAAAATGCAATATTTATACACTCTGCCATATAGGAAGAAAATGAATGCGCCTAAAGACTGTAAGTGAAATAAATCAGACACACAAGCTTAAATATTGCATAGTTTCTCTTATATGAGAAATCTGATTATAAATAAAGTGTAAAATAAAAAACATAACAGGAAGTAGGAAGGCGGATCTTTCTCAACAGGTAATGGGATGAAGAGATGGAAAGAGGTAAAATAGAGGGGAGGGAAAGGCAATGGAAAAAAGAAATGAAAATATGTTATGTACAGGTACCACCTCCCCATAAGGAGTATAGACATTACATACTGCAAACAGATACTATTAAAAAAAGAAGAGAACCCAATTAGAAAACTGGCAAGATACAAACAGGCACCTTACCAAAGAGAATGCAAAAATGGCAAATAAGACCATAAAAAGATGTTCAATATCATTATGCATTATGTAAATGAAGGACATGGGATACACCACACACCTGTTAGAATTACTAAAATAAAAAACACTGGCAAAACCAAGGACTGATGCCAGTGCAGAGCAACTGGATCTCTCACATATTGCTGATGAAAACGTAAAATGATAGAGTCATGCTAGAAAATGGTCTGGCAGTCTCTTATAGGCATACACTTACTATATAGCCTAGAAATTGTACTCCTTAATATTTTTCCAAGAAAATGTGTTTGTTTACACAAAAAAACCTGTCCATGAATGTTTATAGGAGGTTTATTTGTAATAGCCCCAAATTGGGAAGAACCCAAATGTCTTTCATCAAGTGAACAGATAAGCAAATTGTGACACAGCCCTACCAGGGCATACTGCTAATAAGTAAAAGGGAACAAATTATTGATACAGCAATGTGGATGGATCTCCAGGAAATTATGCTGAGTATAAAAAGGGTTATACACTTTATAGTTTCATTTACATATCATTGCTGAAGTTACAAAATTATAGTGATGGAGAACAAATCAGAGGTTGCCAGGGGAAAGGTAAAATTATGAAGGAGCAATACAAAAAGCTTCTTGGTTGTGAAGGGACGGTTTTATACTCTGATTGTGGTGAAGGTCATCAAAAACTATAAATCTCATGAAACAATACACACACATTTCTATAAAAACAGTTGGAATCTGAGCATGATTTTTTACCTGAATGAGTAGTACTGTACCATATTAATCCTTGGTTTTTGCCACTGCAGCCTGTGGTTCTGTCCTGTGAGGCTGATTATAGAAGCTGGGTATTATTCTCAGTACTTCTGTTGCAATTTCTTGTAAGTCTGGACTACTTCAAAATAAAAAGTTGTATCAGAAACAAAAATACATATAAGGTCTTGTGATTTTATAGATACATATAAAGTCATGTACATGTGTACATATATACATACAAGCACATAAAACCACAATTCTGTCCAGCGCCAGCGGCAGAGACACATGATGCTATGAAGGACTCTGATACAGGGATTGACCTGGTTCTGTAGGTCATGCAGGGCTTGAAAATGAGCTGAGATCTAAGGGAATTGTGGAGGTTAATGAGGTGAAAGGGCAGGAGGTTGAAGCCAATTCTCTTGACTTAGGAAAAGTTCAATAAGGTAGGAAAATAGTTCTTTCCATGAACCCCCAAAGCCGCACACAGATGCAGAAGCAGACAAACAGTAATGGCCACTTTTAAGGCTGATAGGGAAAGAAGGGCACAGCAGCCTAGAAAATCCCAAACCACTGGCTGACCAAGAGGCCAGGGGATGGCAAGAGTCAGGACCCTTGGGGCTAGAACTGAATCACAGCAGGGCTATTGGTGTGGGTGCGAATCCCTAAATCCTCAGCCTCTTTTGGCAAAGGGCATCCCTTCAATGGGTAGTGGCAGCAGGCAGAGGGGAGCTGTGAGGGCACGTTGCCAGCTGCTGCTGACTTTGTTCAGCATTAAGGCAGAAAGAGGAGCAGAAGTCTGACTCCATCCCTTCATCATTCATCTCCTCCTCTCACACTAGCTCCTGCCACTCAGGGGATTCAGTAGGATGAGATGCACAGCTAGAACTGGTCCCTTGGAGCAAGTCACTCGCTTCCTTCGGCAACAGCTTTCTCCTCACCCAGTGAATTTAGATCAAACAACCTTGTGGCTGCAAACACTTCAGTCCTTGCATTTGGCAATCCTGCTCTCTGGCTTTTTGACATCTATATTCAAACTGCACTTTTATCTTTGCCTAACAGCTCATTTTTGTGTCTAGCTAATGTCCAAGGGAAACAGTCCGTCTATGCTACAGATAGATGCTTCATTTCAAGCCATCTCTTTGCTTGAAGGGCTTAGCAGTGATCTGGAAGTAAGGTACAAGGCACAGCCTGGATCCCTGTAAATGATCTTATTAGGTCAAGTATGAAGAACTGCTTCACTAAGTTCCAACACAAATGAGAAATTCAATGTACCATTACCTATCCTTTCAACTGAGGGAAAGTTTAAATTTTCTTTTAATAATGATTTGACTGAGCTAATATTTATACATGTAATAAAAGTTTCAACATTTTAGTTAAAATGCTATTTTTAGAGTAGTCTTCTGATTGGAAAGATTTAAATTATATTCATTAGTGATGTCATGTTCAGTGACTGAAGTCATAACCCGAGAGTGAATCCAACTGACAGGCAGAAATATATTTGTTTAACAAAAAAAGCCTTAGTGAAACAAAAGCAGGCATGAGTAGGAAGGGATTTTTTTTCTTTTTTCTTTTCTTTCTTGTATTTTTTTTTTTTTTTTTTTTTTGGAAGGCTGTCGTTTTTCTACTGGCATCCTTTTTCCTTCCCAGCAAATTATTACTTACCTTTCCATCTAGTGCAGTAAAATAATCACAAATATTTTGAATGCTTGCACTGATAGATGGATTTAGAACATGCACCATTCACAATGGCCAGGACTAGGGGTGCAGAATGGTTATGTATGGTTTCATTTTAACTCTCAACCAACCAAAACACAACTGTTTATCTTGAAGCCTGTGGAGTAGAAGCATCTAATTGATCCCACTTGGGAGACAGACTGTGTATAATGGGCCATTATATTTTGACGAGACACACAATTGCCTTGAACTTGTCAGGAGTTCAGGTGTGGGGATCCAGCTACCTGGGGCAGTTGCTGGAATGTGATGGTTTGCGCGCTCCTGATCACGCATCTGCCTGCTGCAGCCCTTGTAGGGCCCGGCTCCATTTCACGGGAATAACTCACCTATTCATGAACAATGAGGTTCAGATTGTACTTTTCCTTAACACAACATTAACTCTCAAAGAGCTGGAAATTCAGCACTCGGTTCCGTGAGCTTAGATTGCAAATCAGTCACTGAGAACATTATATGAGCAGTAATCCCATTAAATATATCATCTTGCAAATATCTAAATCCAGTTAATTAACTTGTATTGCAAAAGAGCTCGGAGATATAGTTTTCAGAGAGCAACCGTACATTTTAGGGCCCTAATTATTCTTAAAGCAAATTTCAGGCTCTACTTTTTCCACAAAATAGGTGGAAAACTGCCTTGTAAGGGGAAAATAGATTGATAAAGAGCTACATTTAGGAGATTTGAACACAAAGGGTATTCAAACATCTCTAAAATTAAATGCTTTCTTACATAAACTTTTTACTTGCATTGTAGGAAGCTTTTTAATAAAAGGATTAAACAAAGTCTGCTATTTTAATTAAAATTCATAGCAATACAATGTCATCTTTACAATGGTCCTAAAAATTAACTAGCTCATGGATTTAGCTATCCTTCAAAGATCATAATAATTCGACTTTAGCAAGATACTAAAACCAACAAAATGTGTAGATTTTATAATATTCACAAGAGGGATTTTAAGATAAAAATAATGATTTCACCCAGTGAAAATCCCCATTATGACACAGGGCAATAATGGCTTAATATTTTTTTAGCGATCAATGACTACTTGGGTATATGTATATAGCTATACCACTGTCTGATACGTGGGCATATATATATATACATATATATGATTTTTGCATAAAATTTGCATTTTTGTGCATTTGGGCACATACCTGTGCTGGTGGGTTTGCTTGTGAAGCCTCTGGTACCACCCACTCCTTTGGAGCTTGCTTTGGACTCGCTCCATATCATCACCACAGTGGGTCTTCATTGGTATTTGTCAGCAAAGTAAATCCTCCCAATATGTGCTTTTCATTATGCTTCATGAAAAATCCACACCCTTTAAGTGTGAAATTCAAGACTGACTTATTTTGCAATAGTTCAAATTGTGGTTTCTCTAGACTATTGTTCAACACAGACATATAAAAGGATTGCAATAAAGTATAAGAATACTTGAAATATAAATAGTGCTTTTCTTCCAAATAGTTCAAATTCTTCTCCTACATGAAAATCCATTTATATGTATGAAGAATATATGAAATAAAGAACTTTTATGAAATCTCAGTGCCAAGTGAAGTCTTGGGCGCATATAGCTTTTAAAATATGTCAACAAGATTGGATTTATTCATAGTAAAATCCGTGACCCTATTTGGGCATCACGGTTCATCTTTCTGAAGAATAAGGTCCTGAAAATATTCAGAGATTCTTTCTAACACTATCATTCTCACTCTCCATATGTCACCAGCATGAAGCATACTACTCCTCTGAGAAATGTCTGCTTGGGTATTTATACCAAAACAGTTTTGAAGAGTTTGTTGCATTCACAGCAGATACTTTATTAGAAAATAAAGAACTGAGTTGATTACTTGGCCTTCTTTAGGCAGTGGCATCTATAGAAAGCTGCTAGCATCTAACTCCAGAAACAGAGATTTGGTCAGTGAGACTCATCATAGCATAGGCAGCTGCTCCTGAGTGGGTGGTAATTTCAGGAATATGTAGGTTTACCTTCAGACGATTTTTAGAGACCATCACTTCCCAGCCATTTTTTAGAGACTATCACTTCCCAGTGCTTGTTCTATATTTTTCAAGTTTAGCACTCTGAATAAATCATCTAGTTTTTTCTCCTCACAGCTCTGTGGGACAAGTACTGTGATTTACTCCCATGTTACAGATGAGGAAACCTAGGTTCAGAACTTTCTACTCAAAGCCATACATCTAGCAAATTGTGAGACAAACTCAAATTTGGGTCTCATCAGACTCTAAAACAGGCACTTTCAACCAGTGAGCCACAACTCTCCCCAAGCACATTGTCTTCTAAGCTATATTTTGCAGTACATATTTTTGCTTTTGTAAATTCACAGTGGAATTGGGAACACTCGAGTGCTCATGTCTATTCGTGTATTTCCCAGGAAGATGGAGGAGGTTAACGATACATTCCCCGGGAAACTGTTTGTCCATTGGCTAAGGTCAAGCCCAGCTTTGACCACAAAAGCCAAAACAGATATCACTTCTGGGGGATACCAAGTGCACCAAGGAGTCCCTTCCTTTTAGGAGTTCCAGTGGCAGCTTGCATATTGCCTGTGTTGACATCGTTTACATGCAATGTGGACAGAATGTTGCAAAGCAAAGTGCAAACCTTGGAGTTCAAGTTTGGAGACAAATGATGCTCTGTCTGGTGAAAGGGTTAAATGCCTTCCAGGCCTCCTCATGTTCACTGTCTCCTGGATCATGTTGTCTAAAAGCAAGGCCCCTTCACCATGGCAAACCGAAGACATATCTTAATGACAGTATAATTAGCAGTATCGTTGTGGTAATGATTCTTTTCATCTGGAGCACAGGCTGCACAGAAAGGGGCTGTCATTCAGCTAATTCCACCTGCCTCTCCTTTTGCCTCTCTCCAGTTTTCCCCTCTAGATCAGAAGCACGGGGTTAGGACCAGGTGTTTGACAAGTCTTCAGACTTAGGGCTCATCAAACTAATTAAAGAGAAACACATCCAAATTCTAGTGAATTATTTTACTTTAAGAAATGCTTCCCATTCATCTGGCTTGGTGGGTTTGATTAATGACGACGACAAAGAGGCTCTTGTTTCGACAGCCCACAGCCACTTGGTTCGGGTTCAGTGGGCCCAGGGAGAGGCATCCAAGCCTTAATCTGGTCTTTCTTTCCTACTTAAAAATCCAAAGGGTAGAGAAGTTTCTGATTTTATCAGACCCGCCAATGCAGGAAAGGAAAGACGAAAACCATCTTGATCTGCTAACTTGATGAAGCCAGAATTTATTTGTTTAACTTAAATGCCCTTTAGAAGACTTTCACTGTTTATTTGCCACACGTAGAATAATACAAGACATTAGGAAAGCATTAGATTCATCAATATATCTTAATATCCCTAAAGCTAATAAACCCCAGGAGCCTGTGCTTTAGGGACCCGGCACCGGCTCAGGAGTCTGCTAGGACACGACCTTCCCTGGCAGCCTGACCCCACTGGTGGATGAACAAGGACATATGGGGACTGAGGTTGGGAGAGAAAAATGGAGTTTTGATTCTTAATGGGAGTGATTTCTTTAATCAAAGGATTTTCCATTCTTATAGATAATTAGGCATCAAAGTACATCTTGGATGGACTTGTTTCGCTGCATTAGCAAAATATGTCTGCATAATTAACTAAGTAAAGCATTTGGAGATAAAATTGAACATTCAGATTAGATTCAGATGAAAATGCATGTGCTCCTGCCAGGTTAAAAATAAAATCCAACAGACAACTGTACTAATAAATTTAATATATTTAACAAAGCATAGATATTTAAGATGTGGCTTTTAATAATGCTAACCAAATTCATCGTGAGATTATGGTCTTAAACCCACAAGTTATAAATACTCTCTCCAACTCTCCAAACCCTAAAATGCCAAATTATCCAATCCAATACCTACTCATTTCGTATCCAGACATTAAATGACATTTTAGTATTACCTTTAAGATAATTTTCTAGGCATTTGAACATCATTTGTAAATTCATCATTTATTTGAACCTAGAATTTAAGTGAGACATTTTCTTTCAGTGAGTTTCTGTTAAAAATTTAAATTTTTCAAGAGCCTGCATGTACTGCTGGGTTAAACTGTTCAGTGAAAAAATATCTTTTGCTTTCCCTGTGCAGATGGATACAAATTCAATATTGTTAATACCATCTCACCAGCTTTGACTAGTAGTGAAAATTATTTCATGTCTGAGAAATGAATTCACACCTGTGATATTCAATAGTTTAAAGTTTTCAGATTTAATCAGTAAGTCCATAGTCAAATGATTATCCTGCTTACCTGAAAAGAAGAGAAGCTCCATAGATTGTAAAATACGGCCCATTAGAGCAATATTTCTTGTGGGATGGTTTGGCTTTTGATGGGTTACTGGCCAGGTATGAATTGAATTATTATGGTGGTGGTGGTCTAACATGGCTGAAGCCCAAAACAACAGTTTATCTTCTCAATGACCATCCCCTCTTCTCCTCCTCTCAGCCTGGAGTACAGCATTGCGAAAAATCCCCCAATCAGCTCCTGACACGTCATTAAGCTCACCCCTTAAGCTCCACCCCTAGCCAGAGTCTTTATAAACTCCAGCTCCCTTGTCTAGCCCCAGAGGAGTGCAGTATCATATGGTGCCTTCTCCTCTCCGTGTCCGGAGTAAAGGTCTTCTTTCTTTTCTTTCTTTGGTTCTTTTCTACGCTTGAAACCTAACAGCTTTAACCCATTGTTATAAGCATTTAGATATACAGAAAAAAGTTAAGAGTAAATAGATTTAAATAAACAAGCAAACCTTCAGATAAAGAAAGCTAACAGGTTCCTTCCCTGCAAAACTTCTCAGGGGCTTTAATATGCCATTGTGTGCAAGTTGTTTCCAAGAGACAAGAAAACACGTCATGTTTCAAGTGAATTTGCAGTCTTGCCCATTCAGTGTTCCCTCTAACGCACTTGAAAAATGCTGTTTTATTATAGATTTGTTGTTTCCACGTAGAACAGTACTCCCAAAAGGAAGGAACCCAGGGCCAAACACACTTATAAGAACAATGTTTTGGAAAATCATGATTTGAAAATTCATCAATGCTTGAAAGTTTCACCACGTAAAATTTAGGAAAGTATCTGGAGGAAGATCATCGCGCAGTAGATTTAAATATGCTACCTCCTTCAGAGTTGCTAAACCTTCCTTTTTCAAATGGACTCATGTTGTTCTAAAAACCAGGCAAGGATTTGAAACTGCCAAGAAAATAATCCAAATGAATAAAGGTCTTGTTTCTCTTTAATCCTACCATTACCTTTATAAAAGAGTGAAATGTAACAGATTTTTTTTTTTCAGTTTAATATGGACATTGAAAGCAAAACTGGTGTTGGTAAGTCAGCTAGAGGTCTTAGCAAAAATTATTCCAAAACTCTCACTTAAGTCTTGCTCAACAGTATGGAATCCAATCAATGCAAAATGTCAAGTCCTCTGTTGTTACATTTCCCGGCTTCTTTTTTTAAAGTTAAGAATTGGATTTTGGAATGCATGGGTTTTCAAATGTTAATGTTGAAATCAAGTGAATTCATTCCCGAGCAGAAGACACAATAAGAAAACTATTCTCATAGCCGTTGTAACGCTTTTAAAAAGATTTTTCATCATTATTTTGTTTCACTTCTTGCTATAATCCTCACAAGCTTGAGCTCTTAAAGAAATTAGTAATATCATTGAAAAAAAACCTTATCTTTTGCCTGCATTTCCATACCAAAATAGTTCATTATTTTTTTTTTCAGAGTCTTCTTTTACCACCTAGGGAACAAAATCTCAACTATGGATTCAAAATGACAGATTTTGTGGGTTTTACTTTTCAGAGATGATGTCATTTGTGGGGAATTGTTGGGTAAACCATACACTCTTTTCAGAAACCTGCAATTACCTCTCTGAATAAAGAGATCAATGTCATGTTTCTAGAAATAATGGCTAATGATATGTCTCTCGAAAGGAAGTGGCGTTATTAATTACCTCACTGTGAACACACAGTTTATAGACAGCTCAGAGGGCCACTCGCCCAATTAAGTATAATGACTAAAGCTTCAGTTAGTCCATCTGTACAGTCTTCTGGATTAACAAGCCTGCAGCTTTGCAAGACTTGTAAGGCTGGTGTGCTCGGTGAGGGGCTCCCAGAAGCCATACCTGGCTGGCCTGCCCGGGAGAAATGGCAGGAGCACACAGCAGGAGGCAGAACCTGTACCTCTTCCTCTAATCCCCCAGCTTTGTTTCCATGTCAGGCGCCATGGTATTGACCATCCCCCTGATTTCCATGCCAAAGTACATTAATGTATACCGTACATTTAAGTATATATTTCTATGTTAAGTATATGTTTAAATGAGCATAAATGTATATAATTTTTAACATTATGTGTATACTTACATATAAGCTAAGTAAAAGTTTAACACATAGTAATTTTTAAAATAAATTCTCTCTTTTTTTATTTTTATTTTTTGGCAGTGCTGAGTATTGAACCCAAGGCCTTGATATTGAGCTACACCCTTAGCCCTATTTTAGTTGTTATTTTGTGACAGTGTCTGGGTAAACTGCAAGGCTGGGATTGAGTTTGTGACCTTCCTCCCTCAGCTTCCTAGACTGCTGGGACTATATTCATTGTTGTCACGCCCACCTATAATTTTTATATGATACATTTATATGTAAATTATATAGGTAATTACAGAACCATATACTTATATACTTTATACCCTTAACACAGGAAAGTAAAAAGAACAAAGCACCATAATTCAAAGGGCCACCATTATCAAACAGAATTTATATCTGCCAGTTAGGTCTGAAAATTTTAAAGTATATGTACTTAACATATATATAACATGCTATATGTGTATGTATGCATGTTAACACATCCTCATTATTATTAAATGCTCTGGTTCTTACATTCTTCCAAGTAGTGGTGCAGGTTGCTTTGTCAGACCTTGAACACAAATCTGTGTCCTAAGATCAGCTGGGGTCTTTCAAAAGACATCCTGCCTCTTCCCTTCCAGCATCAATAGTTGACAACAACCTTCCTACCCTGAACAGTTTCTTTGGTTTCTCCTAATTATTTATGGGGACTGTGTGTTGGGCTCTAAGCAGTGATGCAGAACCTTTAGGAATGGGCTGCAGGGATCATCTGGCGTTCAAGACATAGGCCTCATCTGTCGGCTCCCAAAGAACAAAGCCAAGTCCCAGAATCATGCATGACAAGAGCGGTGGCTGGACACTAGGTCCACATTTTGGGCCCTCAGGACTCTTGGCTGCCCAGCTCAATGGTTTGTGACTTCTACCATGCTTTTCCCCAGAAGAGATCTCATCACCTCCTTCCCAGAGCTGGGGACAACTTGGACGTCCTTTTCCTAAGTGCCTGAAATCCTGAACTGAGGGGCAGGGATGGCTTGGCATCTGGAGTTTCCTGAACAGGTTCACACTGGCCAGTGGTCCGTCCTCGCCGACAGCCAGCCACTCCTGCCTGTCACTTCGGGCATTCTGAGAGAGAGGAAATATGATGACTCCACCAGAGGAGCAGCCAAAGACAGCTCCGGTCCTTCCAGCCTGTGCCTCAGCTACACCGCAGAGGTCAGATCGGGGGACCTATGTGTGGGCAAAACTGCCAGCCAAACACAGCCAGACCCTGTCGCCTACCAGAACGGTGTTTTGTTTCTGTTTTTCCTTTGTTTAGTTTTGGTTTTAAGAAAAATATCCCATACTTCTCTCCTTTATTGTTCACAAATATTTATGCGGCCCCAAACAGGTTCCAAGCACTATTTTTCGTATGAGAAGAAAGGATGAGGAAAGACTAGAATTGTACCTTCACTATCTACTGGTGGTGACCTTGGACAAATGACTCAACCTCCAGGAGCTTTCCTTTGCCCACCTGCACAGTGGGGACAATATTGTCTACGGCAAGCAGTGGCCGTGGTGATTACATGACATACCAAAGTACCACACATGAAGTACCTGACAACCGGCTTAATGTGGCTCATGTTTTCAGTAAATGTGTGTTCCTTTCATCCTGTTAACAAAGGTTGGTCCAAGCATCTTGTCTGCTGCACAAAGTAAGATGTCACTGTACAACTCAGGGAGTGCATCTGGTTCTTGCTAAATATGTAGACGTCTCACTCCCAACTCAGGCAATTCTGGATTCTCCATGGTTTCCACCTGGGGCGGGAGGGATTTTTCTCTCATAGACGCATCAGCAACTGATACCACAGAAGAGAAATTAGGGATCCTGTATGTGCCCATGTTAACTGTTTTGTTCCTTCCAACGATGGTATCAGAAAATTTCTGAAACTTCTCTTAGCTGCTTTAAAATGCCCGTTCCCATTACAGACCACACAGACTGAAAAGCTCTATTAGATTTGAACATCCATAGCATGAAGCCAAGCAAAATTTCACTAGAATCCTAGAGAAACACTGGGGGTGTATGCCAGGGTACAGACAAAATGTTCACATCAGTATCATTTGTGGTTCAAAAATTAGATGTAATCTGAAATCTCAATGGTAAAGTTGATAAAATGTGGTATAGTTATTCAAAGGAGTACTCTGTAGCAAAGAAAAATCAAAGACATGTATCCACAGGTATAAATCTTAGAAACATACAGTATTAAAAATACATAGGGTATGTTTCCATTTTTATACAACTGAAAACATTCAAAATTAAAATATGTATTTGTACATATTTTAAGGACTGCATACATAGGTAGTTAAACTATAAGTAAAGTAAGGGGTACTAAACACAAAATTCAAGACAGTGATCAACTTTAAAGGGAGAGCCTAGGAAAAGATCAATGGTCAGGTTGTACAGCAAAAGAGAAGGAAGAGCTTCACATAACACTCACTCTTGAGTTGGGTGGTGGGTTCACAGATGTCAATATGATATTTATTCTGTAAGATATACATAAGATATACACTCATATGTATTGATATTTTATTATAAAATACTCTAATAGTCTCATTTTATTTAATTCTTGGGAGCTGAGTTTCCAAGGAGAACAAATATGTATACATAGACATATATTTTAAAAAGTAAAACAAAAAAGGAACACTCAGATATTCCAATATGGACATGATTCAACAGGATGAAGGTTGCTGGAGGTACAGGAAGCCCTGAGCAAGAAATCCCATCAGCAAAAGGCACTTCCCTCCTTCCCACCCATGGTGTATTTTCTGGGCCTCACCAAAGTGAATCTCCAGCACCTAATCCTCCACACAACCCTTGCTGTTTCCACAGCTACATTGCCAACTTTTAAGTGTCCACTGAGGCCAAGATGGGAGCCCTTGCTGTACAGACCTTCTCCATTTCCACATCTTGTGGGTGAAGCACGTTGACATCACCCAGTAATGATCATTACGTCTTTCTGCTAACTTCCTGGTTCAGCTTTGAATTTCTCCTTCCATCCCCAGAGTGGCTGAGAACTCTAGGATTACTTGGTCCAAACAGTCACCTGCTCTACAACAGGTTTAGGCTAAACAATTCTCCTATCTCTATCACTCCTTTTTTGAGGGCTAGTAATGGGAGCAAGTTCACTCAGGTGGTTTGGACCATGTTTGGCTCAGAGAACAAGTCCAACCTCAAGCCACCAGCAACAGGCAGACAGCTTCATGTCAGGTTGTGGCAAGGCAGGGCCCTCCAAACCACACTCTAATTCAGAAAACAACAGCCATTCATCTCCCCTACTCATTCACCCAGCACCTACTAGGTGCCATACACCGTCTGCCTACTGGTATACAATAGCAAACGAGCCCAACACAATCCCTGGGAAGACAGGGAAGCTGATACACAAGCAAATAAATAGAAAGTATACTTTCTATGGCCTTGGGTGTGGAAAGGAACAAATGTGAAGCTGAAATAGAGAACAATCAAATTAGAGAAGAACTTATTTTAAATAAGGGGATAGAGAGCCCCTTCCACAAACACCCTTTAAGTTTAGAAGGGTAAAAAGAAGAAAGCAGGAAGAAGAGAAAGGGAAAAAGGTCTTCCCAGAATCAGAAAGAGAAGATGCAAATGCCAGGAGATGGACAAATATCTGACACCTGGCATGTCAGACCTGGGCTAGACCAGGTCATCTCCTTCAAGAAAGTGTAAGATCTGCTTGACTGGCATGGGGTCTAAAGACTATGTAAGCCTATTCCTCCTCCTTCTTGCAGGTGAAATGGTTCACATCAGAGGGCTACTGTTCTGTTCAGATGCAGAAGGGGCACACTAGCCAGCCCCACCCTGGGTCCCCTGCAGAAGGCAAGTGTCCCAGCACATGCTGTCAATATGATAGAGACAACATCCTTCAGGGCCCTGTCAGTGTACCCCCAGTCTGAGGGGATCCTGTACCATTCAAGAAATGTGATTTGGGGAGTTGGTGTTCAGGGAGAACAGTTAGACTGGCCAATCCCAATGGTTCTTGAAACTCTTAAACACCCAGCATAAATTCCCACTGTGGAAGCTGAGCAGTCAGAAAGTCTTCAATAATCTCAGGCTATTCGAATAGCTTTGCTCTCCACAAAAACCAGTGGGGCCCAGTCCGATCCTTGGTCCATTTTGCCAAGTGTGGATTAGGTAATATGAACCCTGAGCCATGGAGAAGGAAATGAAGGGATCTATTTGGCCCTCAGGACAGATAGAGGAAGCTTTTTCACTCACACTCTTCTGGTCTCCGGGTCACAGCTAAAATCCAACAGTCAGCCATGGATGAAGAGAATCTCAAGCTAACAGTTTCTGATGAAAAGATGCTAAATGCTTAATGGCAGCTTCAATTTTTCTACTCTGTCGATATAGATATATAGATATAGATATAGATAGATATGAGGCAATGAAATAAAATATAGGAGAAACTTTTAAACCACCTCCAACATAAATATTTTTCTGTATATGGCTAGTAGCATTTCTAGTCTTTGCCTTTAGATGCTTTTGCATAGTTCTTGGCGTATATATATATATATGTGTGTGTGTGTGTGTGTGTGTGTGTGTATACATATATATGTGTATATATTCACATTTTAAAATTTTATATATTATAAACACTATTCCATATTCTCCACAGTCTTTATAGTTAGCATTTGATAATGGTATTATTATACTACCAACCAAAATGTACTATTATTTATCTAAGCCTATTATTTATCTAATACCTTTCTTTTGGACATTTATGTGATTTTAGGATTCTACTGTTATGGAAAATCCTGCAGTGGATATTTTCATGCATACTACTTTTTGCCTCTATACTTTGTCAACTTTTTAGTATGTTTGTTCATATACACATTACCATCTCTTTTTTCGAAAATCCATTACTTCTCTTAGAGATGCTTCTAAATGCGAATGATTTAATATGAAGCTAATTCTTGGTGAAAAACTGCCTCTTCTAATGACTAATGACACTAACAGCACAGATAATGATTCAATGAATGTGACATCCAGCCCATGTGGGATGTCTGGTGTTTTTGCCTATAGAAAAGAATCTGAGTAAAGGTCCTATCAAATTTCTGTCCTTACAGCAACCTCTCCCTCTTATATCCACTGTCTCTCCTTATACCACTTCATAGGAAGAAAAACTACTGCCCTTGCTTGGGAGGGGAAGAGCAGGAAGGGGCTATCCTTAGCCAACAACGGCCTATTGCTTGAAAAGGACCTCTACCTCTGAACTCTTACCTCTGAGAGGGTTGGCTTGATATGCAAGTCAGACGTGCTCTTGGAAGACTGTAAGTAGCCATATACAGAAAAGATTTATGTGGGATGTGCTTTAAAGGTGTCCCCTACATATGCAAGTCAGAAGGGCCCTTGGCAAGTTGTGTGGCCTGAGGGCTCTGCATACACTGGGGTCATAGTCGCATTTTGTAACAAGATACCATAGTGAGTGGCCTACACAGAAATTTACTGCTCAAACAGATAAAAACTAGAAGCCCAAGACCAAGCTGCCAGCAGATTCACGTCTGGTAAGAGCCTACTTTGTAGCTCATAGATTTTTTCTTCTTATGTCCTCACAGGGTGTAAGGGATGAGAAAGCTCTCAGAGACTTCATTTTTAGGGTCACTAATCTCACTTTTAGGCATGGCCCTTGTCACTTCTAAAAGGCCCCACCTGCTAATACAATCACCGTGGGGTGAGATTTTCAAACTATGAATGTGAGAGGAGCACAGGCATTCGTACCGGATCACCTGAGACAAATTATACTCATTTTTGTGCTGAATTAAAGGCACTTACCACAGGGTGAATTCAGACAATGATAACTTCCAGCTCTTAAATCTGTATTTAACTAAACCATTAACACTTGCCAACAAGGGCACTGAAAACAGACATGTCTCTAAATGGGGTTACTTAAAAAAAAGGACTTTCCCTTTTTTCTTCCCTTTTGGAGGGAAGGAGGTTAAGCAGCAAAATGCACCGTGCTCAACTTTGCACTTTGACAGCTCCATCAGGATTACTCAGTACAGTTGCTAGCTCCTCTAAGTAGACGGGGTAGGAAGTTCCAGCTCTTGGCAACTTTGACAATCTAAAGAATGACATCTCTGAGCATGATTTTTATCAATCTAGCCCTAACTATCAATGGCGAGTTCATGTTACTGTAAAATAAAAAATACCAACAAATTCACTTCTTTATTGTCACATTGAGATTTGATGGAAGAAACAGGCAGGCAATTAATTACATTTAGGAACCATGCATCTTGGCTTTGAAGTTAAATGTATTTCCCTGTGGTTTTATATTGGGAGCAGCTTTTATTAAATTCAATTACTTTTCCCTCTGGTCGGCTCCATAAAGGTGCACTCATAGAAGAGGATGGCTCTTAACAGAACTCTTTCCAGTGGAAAAGATGAAGATCAAGTGGGTTTGGCCACTAACAATAAGCAAAAAAGCAGATGAGAGGGTGTGTTTCTGGTGGTCTCCCCATTTTCTCACGAGCAAGCAAGACAAGAAACAAAAAAGGAAATCTCTTCTTATTGTCTGTTTTGTCTCCCGACATATGTATCCCTCCTCTCAGCAGCCTTGCCTTTTCCCAGAAAGGAACAAACAACTCAATCCATCTATAATCCTGGTACCATGGGACTCCTCTCCAGTGACTTCCAGAAGGATAGCCTGTTGGCCCTGTGAAAGCCCCAAACAAATAGTCCAGAAAGATTGGAAGGAAAGTCATCAGTTGAACACCTGGCTCTGTTTCGAGTAGTAGGATGTTTGACCATGTCTGCTCCATGAACCTCACTTCCTTCATCGGACCAGCAAGTAGGCGTGATGACTTTCCACTGCCCTGCAGGGATGGCATGAGACTCAAACAAGACAAGGAGATAAGAAAAAAGTGATAATTGCAAGTCACTGATGGGACTGTTCATAATAACTCATGAACTATCAAACTTGTACTGCAATATCACTTAAATGATAGCTTTGTTGAATCATCTTTCATCTCCAAGTGTACCAAAATGATCTTACTCCAAGTAAAAAGATGACTTCCTCTCCATAAAGTGCACAAGCAAAGACATTTTAAATATCTAATATATTATTTGGTTAGACAGTGACTACAAAAGTTGATAGCATCATCAGCCAATCAGGTAGTAATTCCCAATGAGGGCATTTTCTAACTAAAAGTACAATGTTTTTCTGTAATAAAATGACTGATTTTACAAGTCCCAGGCATTGCTTAAAAAATGGTTATATTAGGATCAAAAGCTTGGGTACCACCTGGGACTAATAAGTGGTCTGTTTCTTCCAGAAACGTCACCTACTTCAGCCCCAATCCTGGCTTAGTGAAATTAAGAAGTACAAAAAGCACAAGGCAAGCTCAAAGAGCTCATGGAAGAATTATGTACGTAAAATTCAATATTACTAGCAGGTAATTTTCCTCCAAGTTTTTCACAAAAAACGAGCCAAGGTTAAACTACAAACAGCTTGCTTTCTACCAGTAAAGCGCTTCCCAAGCTGGATTCAAAAGCTCCGCAACAAAACCCACAAGTATCTGCCTAAATGCTATGAAATTTGGTTGTTTCACATCCACATTGTCCTCCCTCAGTTTTCATTGTTAATATTGCTACAGATGTGAGGTCCCAGAGTCTGTTTCATCAGACATATCATTACTGCCACTTAGAACACCCTTAGTGACAAAATATCATCAAACTACCACATCAAGACTTCAAGTGGATAGAACATATCTTCTGGTCAATTTCTCTAGCTGTGTTGTCGCGCTATGCTCAGTGATTCAATAGTCTGTGGAAGAAATGAAAATCTCAGATGTCCAAGTATGTTGACATCACTAACTTCCAGGTGTGTAGACATCACTAAAGATTCTCTATTCTGGTTAAGACAATGGATCCAAGCTGAGCCTAAGACATGGCCCCGAGATTCATGTGTTCTGAACACAGCGTGGCCAGCAAGCAAGGTCAAACAGTAACGGTGAAGTCTAAAATGTAAATCATCTGCAAGTCTGTTCTCACTTATTTGTTTGTTTTCTCTTACTATTCTCTTACAATTGCTTATATTCATCTGCCTCTTTTGCAAGTCTAATGTTTTCATTGTATAATTGATAATGTGTGTAAAAGAACTATGGAGGTTTTAGATAACATCTTTCACACATGTTATCTGTCAAGCTGATAACTGCAGGGATGCTTACTGAATCCCAATCAGGCTTGAACTGAGGTAGGGCTGAAGTGATATCTAGCAACATGCGGTTCGCCTCCATTTCTCAGGGTTGTCTCTCCTAGGCTTTTATCAAAATCATGGTTTCCTTGTCCTGGGAGGCTGCAGAAAATTAAAATCTGCTCTTTGGAAAGTTTGAGAACGTTTTTTAGCTGTGAAACTGTAAAGTTTCAAAATTTAGTCAGTGTCACAGATAGCATCATTGTCTATGCTGAAAATCTAAAATTAGCTAGGCATGGTAGCACACATCTGTATTCCTAGCACATCAGAAGGCTTAGGCAGGAGAATCACAAGTTTGAGCAACTCTCCCCCACCAAAAAAAAAACCCAACTTTGAGCCCAGTCTGGGCAATTTAGGGAGTCAGCAAGAACCAGTTTCAAAAAAAAAAAAAAGTAAGAAGCGGGCAGTGGAACTGGGCACACAGCTCAGTATGAAAGCCCTGGGTTCAGTATTCAGTAACACACACATATACACACACACACACATGCATGCACAAGAAAAAGGGTCTAACAGAAGTGACAAAAAAGTAAAAATAATAGCTTTCCCAGTGATTACAGCAAGGCAGCAGGATAAAAGGTCATTTTATGATACAAATGTCATTTATTTTTATTTACACAGCAATGAACAGAGAAGATTGAAATTAAAGACACATTATCACTTACCTCAATATGCAAAGAAATGAAATACACAGATCAAAACCTAACAAGATCTGTGTAGGATACGTACAAGAGCTATATGAAGAAAATTACAGAACTCCGATGAAAACAATCCAAAAAGAAGTAAATTTATGGAAGATGGCAGAAAGGTAAGCAGCACAGAAGGAGCATCTCTGAGTTTTGGTGTCCAGACGTTAAAATATAGCAACGTGAGGAAGAGAAAAACGAAGCGAATAGGTCCCTGGAACCCAGGAAGGATCTAAAGTGAGAATTGAATCCCACGGGGAGAGCAAAGACAGAAACACTGGAAAGAAGGAGGTGGCAGGTGGTGCCTTCTCCCTGAGCCTGGACTCACTGTGTGGAAAGGGCAGCTTGAACCTGCAGATGCATGGTGACTACTAATAACTGCAGAGACCTCCATGGAGAAATGCACCAGTGGAGCAGAGCAGTGGATTCGGTGGACTGCACTGGCTGGTGAGTTATTCAGGTTCAGATGATGCCCAGAAGAGGGTAATAGGCCAGTACCCATCTTGGAGAGGGGTCAACTAAGATTAGAACTCAGAACAACTGCAGACTGGCTCTATCTAGCGGCTCCCAGTGACAGATTCAAGGAGCCGGGTTCAAGTCAGCAAGAAGTCAGGGAGCCTAGTTCAAGCCAGCAGGATGAACTGCTGCAGGCTGAGCAAATCTGATTCCAGCCTCACAATCAGAAACAACCTGAACTTCAGTGGAAATAAATGTGCAGGCTCACTGGGATTATCCACTGCTCCACCATAAAGCTATGGCTGGCTTGCTGGGGTTAGTCAACCTGGATCTAGACTCTGCCTACTCACGAAGTCTACCAGTGACAGCAGACACACAACCTAAAGTGAACCTTTTTTACCTATCTTCTTTTTTCTTTCTCTCTCTTTTCTTGTTTTGTTCTGTTTTTTTTTTTTCTTGATTGCTTGTTGTTTTTATATGAGTGTGACTTTTTTGTTGTTGTTGTTCTGTTCTTGTTTTTATTCCTTCCTTCTCTCGTTGCCTCCTGTCTTCTTCACCAGGTTCCCTAAGTTTGCATGGTTTTCCTTTGTCCTCCAGCCTTGGTTCTAATCTCTTCCTCTTATTCTGTTTATTTACTTTTTCCTCCTAACCCCTTTTAAACTTTCTCGCCTGAGGGTAAAATTGCCATAGTGAGGGCTTATGTACTGCATACAATATTCTGCTTCACTTATACTTTGTTATAAAACCACAAATCTGATTTCTATGGTTAAAGGTAGAAAAAAATAGTTACTTCAGTTTGTCATTTTCAAGGCTGTATTTGATGCTATTATTATTGCTGTACATACCACTTTAGCCAAGGTGACATAATTGTTCTAATCAGTTGTTCTTCCTGGTACACCAAGACTGAGATTGTCTAAGGGTCATAAAAAATACTATATGCTGGTGGCAAAAAACCACAGGTTGGGCCAAGTAAGCAGCAATTTCTCATTCCTAATCAATAGAAGAAGTAGGATCTTGCAACAGACTCCAAAACCAAAAGTCAGATACACCTGGAAGACACTGCTGAGAAATAGTCAATAAAGCTACTTGCCATAGGCAATTTGTAAGCATCAACCCAGGGATTAAATTTTAAAAAATAGAAAATGAGAAGACACTTAAACAAGATGCAACCCCAGACTTCCAGCTTACCAAAGGCAAACTCAGGGGGCAACAAGGTGGAGCAATCCAAAAGCTACACTCTGAAGTGGTAACAGCAAAAGTAACAAAGCAGATGAATGAGACTCTAGAAAAATCAAATCAGAAATAATTTCTCAGATAACTATAGAGATGGTGACCATAGTGAAAGACATGATTGGTGACTCCAGAGCAGATACAGAAAAAAAAATAGAGAAGTTCAGGATAACAACAGACACCATAAATGCCCAACATAAAAAAGAAATGGAATCCATGAAGTAGATTCCAACAGATATCCAGGAAGTTAAAACTTCCACTGAAAGTATACACAGCAGAATGAGTAAATGTGAGGACAGAATTTCAGATATAGAAGGCAGGATTGCAGTTAGATACCATGAAAAGAAAGTTTTGTTAAAAATAGTAAGAAACCATGAGAAATCAATCCAACAGCTGCTAGATGATGCAAAGAAGAATAAAATAAGATTTATTGGAGTCAATGAAAAAGCAGGAGATAATGCAAATGACATAACCTGTTTACAAAAGTCACAACAGAAAACTTCGCAAGCAAGGAAAATGAATTTGACATACAGAAAAGTAAAGCATATAGAACTCTAACTAGCCATAATTTTAAAAAAGCCTACACCAAGGCATACATTAATCAAGATTCCAGAAATTCAATACAAGAACAGAATATTAAAAGCCATTAGATAAAAGAAATACATCACTTATAAAGGAAAGCACATAAGAATCATAGCATACTTCGCAACATAAGCCCTCAAGTCAAGGACAGCTTAGAGTGAAGTATTTCAAGCCCAAAAGAAAATAACCTCCAACCTATGATGATGTACCCTACAAAACTATCTTTCAAAATTAATGGAAAAATAACATACTTCCATGACAAAAAACATTTAGGGAAATTCATGAACACCAAACCACATTCCAAAATGTTCTGAATGATATTCTAGAAAGAGATAACAAGAATTACAACTCCATGAACCTCAACAGAATGAATCCACAAGGCAAGACAAGCAATTAAAGAGGTGGGGAGGGGGCAGAAGAGACAACAGCAGGGAAATAACATGATGAGGATAAGTTAATACATATCAGTTATAACCATCAATGTTAATGGTCTCAATTCACCAATCAAAAGAAACAGCCTGGCTGTTTCTTGATCAAGATGCAAGATCCAAAAATATGTTGCATATAAGAAACACATTTAATTCAAAAGGAAATTGATAAACTGAAAGTCAAAGGATGGAAAACAATCCATCCTTGTGACAAAAACCAGGAAAAAATCAGGGGTAACTATTCTATTTGCAGACAAAGTGGATTTCAAGCCAAGACTGATCAAGAGAGACAAAGAAAGTCACTACATCCTTATAAAGGAAACAATCCAAGAGGAAAAGATAACAATCATAAATATGTATGCAGCAATACCAGTGTACTCAACCATATAAAACAAATATTAATGGATGTGATAAATTAAATAAGCACTAATATAATTGCAATAGGGGACCTCAGTACCCCACTGTTACAAATATACAAATCAACTAGACAAAAACTCAACAATGAAATAGAAGTGAATCAATATTAGAACTGAACTAAATTTTTGAACAAATGGACTTAGTAGATGTCAGAGTGTTGCACCTCACATCAGAATACATATTCTTCTCAGCTGCACATGAGACATTTTCCAAAACAGACCACATATTAGCACATAGAACATACTTAAGTAAATGCAAAGGAATTAAAGTTATCCCAAACATATTATCAGACCATACTGCAATGAAATTGAAACCAATGGAAAAAGAAACCACAAAAACTTCATAAACACATGGAAATAGGGATGAAAAGAGTGAAATCACAACTGATCCTGCAGAAATCCAGAAGATCATCAATACCTATTTCAAGAATCTGTATTCTGGTAAGGTGGAAAATACAGAAGCAATGGACAGATTCCTAGATACATATAAACTGCTAAAGCTGAATCAAGAAGATATAAAAATGCTAAGTAGACCAATACCAGTCAGTGAAATTGAAAATGTAATTAAAATCCTATCAACAAAGAAAAGCCCTGGCTATGACAAATTCACGGTTGAATTCTACAATAAATTTTGAGAAGAATTAACATCACTAATTCTCAAACTCTTTAATGAATTTGAAAGGGAAGCAATACTCCCAAATTCATTCCTAGAAGCAAGCATTCTGAACAACCAATGGGTCACATAGGAAATTCAAGAAATTAGATAGTTTCTACAATTACAGCATAATGCCAACAAAACATATTGGAACATATAGGATGCAATGAAAGCAGTCCTATAAGGGAAATTTACAGTGGTGAATCCCCATATCAGGAAAACAGAGTGAACTCTAATAAACAACCTAATATTGAACCTGAAGCTTCTAGGAAGAGAAGAGCAAGCTCAAAGTATATACAATGGAGGAAATTGTAAAGATCAGAACAGAAAATAATGCAATGGAGACTAAGAAAACAATACAAAAAAGCAGTGAATCAAAGAATTGATTCTTTGAAAGATTAAATAAAAGACAAACCCTTAGCCAATCTTAACAAAGAAAAGACTCAAATCCATGCAAATAGGGATGAAAAGAGTGAAATCACAACCGATCCTGCAGAAATCCAGAAGATCATCAATACCTATTTCAAGAACCTGTATTCTGGTAAGGTGGAAAATACAGAAGCAATGGACAGATTCCTAGATACATATAAACTGCTAAAGCTGAATCAAGAAGATATAAAAATGCTAAGTAGACCAATACCAGTCAGTGAAATTGAAAATGTAATTAAAATCCTATCAACAAAGAAAAGCCCTGGCTATGACAAATTCACGGTTGAATTCTACAATAAATTTTGAGAAGAATTAACATCACCAATTCTCAAACTCTTTAATGAATTTGAAAGGGAAGCAATACTCCCAAATTCATTCCTAGAAGCAAGCATTAACCTAATAACAAACCAGAAATTATCCAACCAAAAAAGAGGACTATTAGGCCAATCTCCCTAATGAATATAGACGCAAAAATCCTCAATAAGATACCGGCAAACAGAATGCAGTAAATCATTAAGAAGATCATACCCTATGACTAAGTAGAATTCATCCCAGGAATGCAGGAATTGTTCCATATATGCAAATCACTAAATGTAATATGCCATATTAACAGAGCCAAGAACAAAAACCATATGACCACCTCAATAGATGAAGAAAAAGAATTTGACATAGTCCAACATCCATTCATGATAAAAAAAAAAAAAACCTACAGAAAATTGGAATAGATGGTCTTTATCCCAATCTGATAAAAGCCATCTATGACAAACTAAGAGCTAACCTCAGACTAAGTAGATAAAAACTGAAAGCTTTCCCTCTAAAATCAGGAATAAGACAAGGATGTCCACTGTCACCACTCTTACTCAGTATAGTTCTAGAAACATTGCCCAGAGCAATTAGACAAGAGAAAGAAATAAAAGGAATATGGATAGGAAAGGAAGAGGTGAAATTATCACATTCTCAGATCACATGATACTCTATATAGAAGACCCCTAAAACACTAAAAGACTTCTAAATTTAATAAGCAAATTCAGTAACATAGCTGATTGTTATGGTTTGTGTCTAGATGTCCCTTAAAGCCTGATGCAGTCATGGAGTGGGCTTCTAGAGTTTATGATTGATCCATTATCTAATTCTGGGATTATGGGTGTGAGTGCTACACCCACCCTGGGGTGGATAGTTTGCATACAATATAAGGAAGGAAAAGAGGCTTGCTCTCCCCGCCTGCTCTCCTCCCTTTTGCTCTTGCAGTTTTTGCTGTCTTCCACCGCCATGAACTGTTGCTCTGTGCCATACACCACTGTGCCTTGGAGCCAGCCAAGTATGGGCTGAAACCTCCACAAACTGTAAGCTAAATAAACCTTCCTTAACATTTGGGCATTAGCTATTTTTGTCTCACCAATGAGAGAAAAGTAACCAAGACACTGATAGAGGGCCAACACTCAAAATCCTTCTTGTACACAACAAGCTCACTGACAGAGAAATTAGGGAAACAACACCTTTCACAATAGTATCCAAAAAATTAGATACCTAGGAATCAGTCTAATGAAGAAAGTAAAAGACATCTACATTGAAAATTACAGTACTCTGAAAAAAGAGATTGAAGCAGATATCAGAAAATGGAAAGCTGTCCCTTGCTGAAGAATGAAACTAGACCCATGTCTATCACTATACAGTGAACTAGAATCAAAGTGAATCAAAGATCTAAATATTAAAACATACACACTGAATCTGTTGGAAGAGAGAATAGGTTGGAAGAACCAATATAGCAGAAGTGGACATACTTAAAAATTATTATGCAGATTTAATGCAGTCTAGATCAAAATTCCAATGGTATATCTTACAGAATTAGAGAAAATAATCCTAAAACTCATTTGGACCCAGAAGACACCTAGAAGAGCAAAAACAATTCTGGGCAACAAAGGCAAGACAAGAGGCATTACAAGACCTAACTTGAAACTATACTACAAAGTTACTGTGATTAAAAACAAACAAACAGCATGGCACTGGTTAAACAAAACAAAACAAAACAAAACAAAAAACCAAAAAAAAAAACAAACAAACCAAAACAACAAGAACAACAACAAAAACAGACCCAAGGATAAATGGAACAGATTAGAAGATGCAGAAACAACTCCAAATACACTCAGCCACCTTATTTTTGGTAAAGGGGCCAAACACATTCACTGGAAGAAAAATAGCCTCTTTAATAAATGCTGCTGGAAAGGATGGTTTTCCACATGTTGAAGAATAAAACTAGACCCATGTCTATCACTATACACTGAAGTAGTATCAAAATGGCTCAAAGATCTAAATATTAAAACAGACACACTGAATCTGTTGGAAGAGAGAATAGGTAGACCTCTTGAAGACATAGGTGTAGTCAAAGAATTTATGAACAAAACCCCAATCATACAGGAAATATTGCAAAGAATAAATAATAGGGATTTCATCTTATTAAAAGTCTTTTGCACAGCAAAAGAAATCATCAGTAGAGTGAAGGGACAACCCAGAGTGGGAAAAGTTTTAGCAAATTATTCCTCAGACAAAGGACTAATATCTAGAATATATAAGGAATTGAAAAAATCAGACCCCCCAAATTCAAAGACCTAATCCAAATAATGCTGAGACTCCATCTCATTCCAGAAAAAATGGCTATCTTCAAGAAATCAACTAGTAACAAATGCTGATTGTTGGTGGGAGTGTAGACTGGTGCAATCACTGTGGAAATCAGTGTGGAGATTCCTCACAAAACTCAGAGTGGAGAAATAGCTGAGTCCCATTTGACTCAGCTATTCTCCTTCTTGTTATCTTCCCAAAAGAATTAAAAGCATCATACCACAGTGATATATGTGCATCCACGTTTATAGTGGCACAGTTTGCAATAGCTAAATCTTGGAAACAACCCAAATGCCACCAACCAATGAATGGATAAAAAGACGTTGTTTTTTTATACAGTGGAGTACTACTCAGCCATAAAGAAAGATACACTTGAAACATTTATAGCTAAATGGATAGACTTCAATACTATACTCTTTTTTTTTTTATTTTAAGGATAAAAGGAGAGAAACATTAACAGACATACAACATTTTACAACATATCACAAGCAC
>NW_004955431.1:22604209-22606000 GCF_000276665.1 Chinchilla lanigera
ACCCAGGAGCGCTGCAGCTCCCGGAGAACTCGCTGCCTGGGCGCAAGGCGCGGGGGGCTGGGGGAGCCTGCTCGGCCGGCTCCGAGGGCCTGCTTCAATACTATACTCTTAAGTGAAATAAATTGGACATGTGTAAATATTACATTGTCTCTCTGGTGTGAGAAACTGAAAGTGTAAATGAGAACCAAAATGAATAACAGAAATTGTGAAATAGGAAAAATTGCTGAAAAGGAAAGGGAAATGTGGGAAGGAAAGGAGGAAAATGAAAAAAATGAGAAAAGAAGGATAAAATGGGAAACACCTTTGTAAATAAGGAAGGGAAGGGTTTGGAGGGAGGGGAGAGAAATGCAGAAAAAGAGGGGTCAAGATACATCATGTATAGGTATGATAAATGTGATCATTATGTATAACTTCATTGTACTAATAAACTCAATAAAATAAACAGGATCAAAAAGAAGAACTAAATATATAAATGGAGAGTTATTTCACTTTCAGGAAGACTTGTTATTGTCAAGATGTTGATTCTTCCAAATTTCATCTACATATTCAGTAAAATCTCAGTTAAAATCCCAGAAAGTTATTTTGTGACTATTAACAAACTGATTAAAAATTTTATAGAGTCAAAATATTTAACAATATTAAAGAATTAAAAAGTTAGAGAACCGATGCAACCTAATTTCAATATTTACTATAAAGCCACAATAATTGAACAGTATGGCATTGCTGGAAGAATAGACAAATCAGTGGAACACAACAGAAAGAGTCCAGGCTATTATCAAATGGTCTTTCACAAAAGAGCAAAGGTAATAAAATGGAGCAACGATAAGTCTCTTCTGGACATGGTGCTGAAACAATTGAATGTTCACATATTTAAAAATTTTAATTGAAACAGACTTTTCATAAAAATTCACTCAACATGGACCATAGACCACAATTTACAACATAATGCCATTAAATTCTTAGAAGAGATCAGGGGAAAAAATTTTGACAACTTTGGCCATGATGATAATTTTTGTGATACAATACCAAAGATACTACCTATGCAAGAAATAATTGGTAAAACAGCTGCATTAAAACTAAAAACCTCTGTGGCAAACACTATAAAGAGAATCAGAGGAAAAGCCACAGGTTAAGAAAAATATTTGCAAAAGGAATGTTGCCCAAAATATACAAAAAACTACTAAAACCCCACAATAAGAAAATGAACAGCCTGATTTGAAATGCTCGAAATTTTTAAAATAAATAAATAAAATAGACAGAATACTTCACCAGGTGTCTCAATGAAGAAAATATACAGATGACAAAAAATAGGAAAAGATATATATTTTTTATTTTAAAGAGAGTAGTGAAAAAAGAACAATAGCGACATACCAACATCACAGACATAAACGAAACAAAGCAAGAACATTAAAAGTAATACAGGGTTTCAAAACAAAATGACAGGAATTAACAGTGGATTTTTATATTGCATATTGTTATCTTGAACTACCTTACTCAGATTGCCAGATGTAAGAATGGAATGTTGTTCATTAAAGAGAATAAAAACCATTAAAGAGAATAAAAAAATTATTAAATAAAACATTAAAGATAATACAGAATTTGACTAGACAAGATGGTAGGAATTCACCAATGGTCGTTCCATTGCATATTCTTGTCTTCAAATCAGTTGCTCAGATTACCAGATATAAGCGTGCAAAATTGGTCAAAATACAAAAAATTTTAAGCATTAACTATTCATTTCAATATACCATCAGACATCAGCAGTAGTTATCCCAGCTATCCTTCCATATA
>NW_004955431.1:22606564-22674107 GCF_000276665.1 Chinchilla lanigera
TCTGGGGTGAGATGGAATCTCAGTGTTGTTTTAATTTGCATTTCTCGAATGACCAATGACGTTGAGCATTTTTTCATGTATTTATTTGCCATTAGTATCTGTTTATCAGAGTAGTGTGTATTCATCTCAGATGCCCATTTTTGGATTGGGTCTTTGAATTTGGGGAGCCTGATTTTTTTTAATTCTTTGTATGTCCTAGACATAAGTCCTTTGTCTGAGGGACAGTTGGCTAAATTTTTTTTTTCCCAATTCTTGGGTTTTCTTTTTACTTTATTGGTGATTTTTTTAGATGTGCAAAAACTTTTCAATAAGGTGAGATCCCAGTTGTTGATTCCTTGAAGTATTTCCTGTGCAGTTTGGTTTTTGTTCATGAACCCCTATGTCTTCAAGATTTTTACATGCTTTCTCTTCCAGTAGATTTACTGTGTCTATTTTAATACTTAGATCTTTCATCCATTTTGACTTTAGTTTAGTGTATGGTGATAGACATGGGTCTAGTTTAGTCATCAGCATGTGGAAAGCCAGTTTTCCCAGCACCATTTATTAAAGAGGCCATCTTTCTTCCAGTGAACATGTTTGGCCCTTTTGTCAAAGATAAGGTGGCTGAATGTGTTTGTAGTTGTGTCTGCATCTTCTAATCTGTTCCATTGATCTTCAGGTCTGTGTTTTTGCCATTATAATGCTGATTTTATCACAGCAGCTTTGTAGCATAATTTCAAGTCAGGAATTGTGATGCCTCCTGCCTTTCCTTTGTTTCCCAACATTGCTTTTGCTATTCTAGGCCTCTTCCGGTTCCAAGGAAAAGATATTTATCATCTTATGTTATTAGGCAAATTAACATGAGATACTTCTAAATACCTATCAATGTGGCCAAAATCCAAACACTGACAACACCAAGTTTCAGGAGGTTTGGAGCAATAGGAACTCTCATTCAGCAATAGGAAGATAGGAGAGGGAAAAGAGGATTTTTAGGAGGACAATGAAACTATTCTATATGACACTACAATGGTGGATACATGACATTATAAATGATATGCATTTATTAAAATCCTAGAATGTACAACACCAAGAGTGAATGGAGTTAAGGTGATAATTATGTGTCAGTGCAGGGTTACTGATTGTAACAAACACTGCATGCTGGTAGGGGATGTTGATAGTGGGGTAGACAAGGCCTGCAAGGGGATAAGGAATTTAGGGGAAATTTCCATACTTTCCCTTCAATTTGCTGTGAAACTATGATGAAATCTATTTTAAAAATAAGAAAACCTGGCCAAGGTCCTGAGAGGAAGGCTGGCTATGTGTCTGTGGCAGACTTCTTCCCTTTACACTACTTTGCCACCTAACTCCACGAAATCATAGAAGATTCCAATCTGCCTCTTAGAGGCTTCCAGCCTATCCCTTAAGCCCCCTTTCCCCAAACTCAGTAAATGTATGTGAGGAAGAAGCCACTGTGAGTCTGAATATTCTACATGAATGCCTGATTTAGTTTTGTCCAGGAGCATCGCTTTGCCTCACCTGAGACCAAGATCAGTCTTGTCAAATGCACCAGTGGGAGAAAATAGCAGAAAGAATACACTTCACCTTGAACTGTGCTGATGGGTAGGCAGTGGGATCTCTGCATCATTGAAGCGGCACTGCTTGCTTTCTATGTTGTTATACCAGAGCTGTCCAATTCTTTAAAGTTGCTCCAGATTATATGACAAAAATCACATCATATTTTGACATCAGGCACTATTTATTATGACCATCATCTATAATTTTATGTTTAAGTGCATCATTTTTCACAATTCTTTTATTTATAATGTGAAAAAAATTATTTAAAGGCCACTGGCTAAGCTAACATAACTACTTTGGAGGAGTCTTCCAGGTGTTGAGAGGAAAGAGGAGGTGGAGGTAAATAGTCTGAGAGTAAAGTCCTAGACAACTACAGGACTTAAAGGCCTAACCAACAACACTTTCATCCTTTAAGAATTTGGAGGATTGCATTATTGTACCTGTAAGAACGAATCAGAAAAGAAATAGGCAACATCATCTGACAAGGACAAAAGGCCTCCTAGGTCTTCATTATTGGGCTGTAACCAAGCTGACTCTACTAATGTTCATGAATTGTGAGTCTATCAAAGAAGGACTTTGAAGCCAAAGGAGAGCCACAGAAATCAAGATCATAGTCCTTAGTTCTGATCACTAAATATTTCTGGCTCTCTACTTTCAAGCACATGGTAAATTTGCATTTCCTGACCATCTTGTGGTTGGAATAGAGCTATTTAACTAGTCTGGGTGAATAAGTGGTGAACAGAAATAATATGTGACTTCTAGGCTGGAGGATGTAACCAGATTCTCTAGACAGATCTCTTTTCTTCTACTGTAGCAACTAAGAGCATTCCAGAGTGTCATCTCTGTCACTCAAGGTCCTAGAATAAGAATATCTCAGAGGAAAAAAAAAAAAAAAAAAGAATATCTCAGAGAAGAGCCCTCAGCTCATCTGTGATGGACATGGAGCAACTGGAGAAATCAGCTTTTGTTGTGTTAAGCTCCTGAGATTTGGGTGAAGTTTGTTACTGCTGCATGACCTTGCTGATCCTGACTGATACCACATCCATGCTTTCCAGGAAGGCATGCCCCAAACTAGGACTCCAGATATCTAAATATCATTGAATGTCCAATTCATATAAGTAACTCCCCCATATGTGATCCCAAAGGCATTCCCTTTTCTTCTAGATAATGTGAGTTCATAAAACTGAATTGCCAACAGCAGTCATTTTGCTATTCTGAGGGAAGCCAGCTTGAGGGAAAATCATCACCCCAGTCTTCCATTATTTACCAACTTTCTATTGTTCTAACCTGGTTTCCATTCCTCTTGCCTCCCTTCTTTAATATTAGTAGTGAACATTTACAAAAGCTTATTACATATCATGTACTCTCAGACATTACATATGCAAATGCTATAGAGAAAGATAAGAGTTTTTGTGAAACTGGCTAATATGAGTTGGATCTTCTCTCAGTAGCTGACAGACCAGACCTCTGAGTCTGGAAGAAGCCAGATTGCAAAGTGCTCACATAACTAAAATATTTTACACTTCTGCAAGCTTCAGGCATGGCTTGATCCTAGGTTCTTTAAGGTCTAGGTATGTTTCTCTGAAATTCTCTCACCTGTGCCCTACTTATATTATCTAAAAGAAGAAATGCTTTTATCTCAGAACCCCCAAAACAAAGACCTGAAATTAACTTATACCAGCTGCCTCCTTCAGAAGGCAGCTTGTGTCACCTGCCTCCTTCAGAAGAGGCCACAGGGGAAGAGTAGAAGGAAGTGAGGAGAAGGTGCTTACTGGATTAATCTAAGTCCCAAGCTCTACCTTGGTGTTGGACATGAGGATCAGCTTCTTTCAAGTCACTCAACACTTCTACTGTGGCACAGGTCATCATCTGCAGGACAAATTAATCCAGAAGGTTAAGATGCTTCTTCACCAATCTCAGTGTCAATTTCATTTTGTCTAATTTTAGAATTGCAGAGACAGAGTGGAGTGAAAAAGCCTGGGATGAATCAAATGAGCATCATTAGAAAGTTTCCCTGTGTCCCGGCATTAGCAAATAGGCCCAGGCTTCTTGGGGCCTATTTTAGTCACTTTCTTGTCACTGGGGCAAAACGCTGGAGACCTACAATTTCATGGAGGCAAGGTATATTTTAGATCACAGGTTCAGAAGTTTCAGTCCATCATTGACAGGCTCAAATGCATAAGTGGTATGGAGGGAAGGTCTGGGCAGAGGAAAGTGGCTCATATCACAGTGACCAGGAAGTAGAGTACAAAAGAAGGAGCTGGAGAGAGAGATGCACCCCTCCAGGTCATGACCCCAGAGAGCAGCCTCTAACCAGGCCCCACCTCCTAACAGTGGACTCAGCTGTTGAACGGATTGGTGGATGAATCCACTGAATGGTAGCAGGTCCCCATGATCCAGCCACCTTCACAAACCCTTGCCTCTGAGCACATGCGAGTTTGGGGGGGGCTCATTCTTGATCTAAACCATAATGGGGGGTCACATTTATCATCCCTATTATTCCAATTTCACTCCCATTTCTCTTGTCTCCCAGCAACTATGTCCTCCCTGGAATAATAGTGAACATTGACAAAGGTTCACTGCATACCATGCTTTCATCTAAGTGTTTCATATCCATTAACTCATTTAATTCTCACCATCATCCAACTGCCCCATTTCAAAGGTGAGAAAATTGAGGATCTGAGTAATTCAGTGACTATCAAGGCTCTGTAGCTAGAAAGTGTCAGAGCTGAGATTCAAATTCAGGCAGTCTGGCTCTAAGGCCCATGTCCTCAACCACTATACTAAACTCTCCATCACTCTGAATTATCATAGTTCATTGCTTTCTCTCAAAAGTTTTGGATTAGCCAGCTCAATAACTTCCCTCAGTAATGCAATTAGCAATGAAAGAAGATAATAACAGCCAACAGGCCTAGGACACTTACAGTAGGCTTAGCTCTAGGCTAAGCTCATTAAAAATAGAGTTGATCATGAAATATCGCAATTCTGTGGAGGAAATGAAATTCAATAGAGTTTAACCTACTCATTTAAGGTCACAGAGTGAGTTTGATGAGAGCCTAGATTTGAGTTCAGGTTTTTGATGACAGATGATATATCCTTGACCACCGACCTATAGAAGGGCTGAAGTTTGGGCTCTTACTCTGCCTTTTCAGTCCAAAAAGAATGACAGTTTCTCAATTATGAAGCTTTTATCACCCATAACCCAAGGAGTTCATGACACTACACAAGGATTCTAGGTATACAAGATTTCCCTAAACTAATATACCAAATAGCTGGTTTCTTTGAGGTCTAGTGTGTAGATGCTGTCACCAGTCAAAGAAGCATGGGCTCAATTCTGATCTATGTTAGAAGACCAGGATGAAGTAGCTTTGGTACAAAAACAAAACACGCATTACACAGCCAAGACATCATATACCACTCAGGGCAAAGATTACTGAGCTCAGGCAAGATTATAGGCAAGAACCTTTTGGGTTCAGGTTTAATAATTCCAGCATAGGGATTGAGGAATTAAATAACACCCAAATTAAGGAATTCCCCTGTTAATATAATGTAAGTGTGAGCCATCTAAGAACCACAAAGCTCTAGGCAAATTTTGGTGTTGGTGGTGAGCAGATGGCTCATGGTTGACATAATCTTACCCTAATTCTGACCTCCTGATCATTTAGCCCTTCCTATGCTCTGCTGCTGCTGCAAGTCTTGTTTATCCCAGGAATGGCCCTAAACTCCAGCCATGCCATCCATGTTAAACATAAAATCCTGCTGGATGTTCTTCCCATTTAGTGCCACATTTTCTACATCCAACAATGAACAGATACAGATAATTCCACCTGAAAAGTATGTCTCAAATCTACCTACTTCGTCTCCAACCCCAGGTCAACAACATTTACCCTTCCCCCAGTAACAATATCCATCTCACTTTACTCCTTACATCCCCTCTGCCCTCTTCAATCTCTTCATGCTACAGCTAGAATAAAAAATTTAACAACAAAATTAACATAATTTTAACATCTATCATCCCATTTCCATACTTAAAATGTTTTGCAGTATACAGATGGTTCATCAACTCACAATGGTTCAATTTAGGAATTTTTGAGTTTACAATGGTGCATACCATACATCATTCTGTTTGTCACTTTTAGTACAATGAATTGCATGAGGTATTCAACATTTTAGTATAAAATAGGCTTTTTTATTATCTGATTTTGCCAATCTGAATGCCAGTGTATTCTGAGATGCTTAAGGTAGGTTAAGCAAGGCACTGATTTCCACTAGTTTACGTATATTAAATGCATTTTTTTTATTTATGATATTTTCAACATACTATGGGTTTGTCAGGAAATGTTACTTCGAATAAAATCCTTCCTTTTTTCCATGACCTACAGAACCTTGCATGATCTGTTCTCTGCCTGTGCCTCCAACACTCCAGGCCCTCTCCTCAGCCTCCCGCCCTAATGTGCCCTGTTCTCACTTGGGGGGGCCTCCATTCACTGATCTCTCTTGGTCTACCCCTCATCCTTCAGTTCTCAGTGAAAATGTCACTTGTCCAGAGAGGCTTTCCTTGATCATCCAGATTGTCAGAAAAAATGTAAGACATCTAGTTGGATTTTAATTTCAGAAAAATATTAGTATATTAAATACCTAAGTAAATACCTAAGTTCCAAATAGTGCATAGGCCATACTTATACAAAAAGTTATTCATCATTTACCCAAATTTCAAATGTAACCAGGCATACTGTATTAATCTTGTCAGCCACCTGAGTAGTCACCCTGAGTTATTCTCCCTACTTGCTTCCTTCATTCACTCATCACAATTTTTAAAGTGCACATGGATGTGTTTTCTTGTTTACTGTCTGTGCCCCCACTGAGACTCTCATCTCCTTAAGAACAGGGCCTGAGTTTATTTAATTTATCAATAAAGTAAATACTCAATAATTAGTATATAATAAAGGCGAGGTAAATGCCAGACTTAGCGTTCAATAAATATTTAACAAATGAATAAATAAACATTAATTTAGTAGAAGAGTTAGCATCTCTTAGGCTTTTTTAAAACTTCTTCCTAGGTAATATAGCGAGTTTTCACCTCACTGAAAGACATTTCACAGACTGATGCAGTAATGTATGTAATCATAATCTGTGTAGCTCAGTAATTAGACCTTAATGTGACTAAATTCAGCAGATTGGGTATTGAAGAGATGAGGTGTGGAACAATGTCAACACTACTCTGACACCCCTCAAAATGATAAAACCATGGAATTTTTTAAAATATTGAAATATTTCAGAAGAAGGGAAAAAGAGGTAAAAAGGAGGAAAATGGAAGTACAATGTAAAACTGACCTCATCCCACACAATGGGAAGTTAGTAGAAAATGTCCAACAGTGGTGACTCAACAGAGAGCACTATATATTTAACTGAGAGGAACGGAGTTATAGACAGAAGTAAGAAATAAAACAGGAAAACTGAATAGGGTTGGACAATGGGCAGGGAGTACATGGGATTTTTTTTTGCCTTACAAAAAATTTTGACACTTCTGATTGCATGCATGTATTATATTGGTGAAAATTCATTTGGAAAAAGAAAAACATCAGCATTAGCAATAGGTGGTATAGTAAGTGAACCATTTCAGTTTGCTGAGAATAAAACAAAGATGATAATTTGTTGCAAGTGTATTATTCATGATTTGCTAGAGAAACAGAACTAATGGGGCAGGGAGAGAAAGAGAGAGAGAAGAATTGGCTGACAGACTACAGAGGCTGACAAGCCCCAAGATTTGCAGTTGGTTTGTTTGTTTGTTTTTGGTTTTTCTCCGGTACCGGGAACCGAATTCATGACCTTGCGCTTGCCAGGCAGGCGCTTTGCAGCTGAGCTAAATCCCCAGCCCCAAGATTTGCAGTTGGTAAAACAGGATCCATAGTGTGACTATAGTCTGAGACGCAGGAGAGCTGATGGTGTAAATTCCAGTTCAAAAGTGGGAGATGAGTAAGGTTCCAACTGAGGGAGTTAGGAAGAAAAAATTCCCTGTTCGCCTTGTTGATTCAAATGCAAATCTCATGCAAAAGAGTCTCTCAGACACACCCAGGATAACATTTGACCAAATTCATAAGTGGGCAGCCAGTGACTCAGTCAAGCTGGCATAAAATTAACCATCACATATGCTATTAAGAACTTACATATTTTGTGAGTAAATTCCCCTATTTAAACTCCTATACAAGTTTCTAATATTCCAATCTCATCTAAATATTTACTAAATTATTTACTGTCTGTTATTTTTAAAAATTTCTTCAAAAAGTATTAAAAGATTATTATATATGGTTGGGTATGGCTTTTTTTTTTTCAAGCACGTGCACGCAGATGCGCGCATGTGTGTGTGTGTGTGTGTGTGTGTACAACAGACAGTCCTGGAGACTCAATCCAGGGATGCTCCAGCACTGAGCTACATATCCAACACTGTTTTGTTTTGTTTCATTTTTTGAGGCAGTGTCTCACTAAGTTGCCCAGAGGAGACTTGAAATTGCCAGCCTTCTGCCTTATATGCTGCCACAGTACATATGCCACTTTATAGCCTGCTTTTTGCAGATCTAGCCAATTGACTATTTTCTTGGACAAATATGAAAGCATGCTACCTGGGAATTGTCCTAAGTGTTCATATATTGTTCACATTCATCCTCAACAGAGATTATTTCATATCTTCTCTTTCTTCAATCTGTCTTCCTTTCTGTTTCTGCACTTTCCTTGGATGGTCTCATCCAGCCCTATAACTTCAACACCAAGTTCATGGTAATGAAGTCCAATTGTTTATCCTCCAACCTTGACCTCTCCCTAGAATCCCACACTTACATAACTATTGCTGATTTAGCACCACCCCTGGGTACTCGAGGGGCCCCAAAAACATTTCATGGTGGAAAGGGCACTCTGAGTTTTCCCCCAAAGCCCACTCCCAACCTTGACTTAATTCAGCAAGAGGCCCACAACGCCTAATTGTATATTGTTTTGTACTAGGAATCAAACTCAGGAGCTCATGCTTGCAAGGCAGATGCTGTGCTGCTGAGCTATATCCCAAGCCCCCGTGTCTCCTAATTGATTTAGCCAAACTTTGAGGCTATTGCCTTGTTTCTCTTATTTCCTTCACTTTGTCTGATTTTAATCAAATTTTTGACAGGGTGCAAGATGGTGAGAATAGCTGATCTCTGAGTCAAACAGCACTAGATCAGGAACCAGTCAGGAAATATGGCTGAACACCTGCTATCAAAGGAAGTGGAGCTGGCCCTGCCCTTCTGTTGGTGTGAGGAAGAACTGTTGGTGTGAGGAGACTGAGACATTTTCCAGGTGGGCTGAGCTGCTGGCATAAGTAGGGACTGATTGATGTCCTTAGCTCCAGCAGAGTAAATCTTCTAAGATTCAACGGAAGCCTGGATTTTAAATATTGCCAACTATTTCAAACCACTTTATATACTGCATGGTCCTAAATCTGAGGGTCTGATTCATGTCACACGTCTTACACATGTGTAAGTGTGTGTCTCTTACACACTGATCTTCCATGTGTACATGGAAGCATATCATATATTTTGGGGGTGTATCTGAAATGTAGATTTGAATTCATTATACTCAGTTCATTGTACATTGCTGTTGTTGTCAAATGTATGATCCCTTTTTGTGGTCTTAATTAAACTGTTTATTCATTCTCTTCTATCTTCATTTCTGGCTTCCATCATTTATTCCCAGCACATGTAACTGCTCCAATTGACTGGATCTTTTGTCTGTGTTCTTTTACACAGAACTATTGTCGACTTACATAAATGATGCTCTTAACTAGACATTATTCTGTGTCTTGCTTTTTTATTTTTGGCCAGGGTTACACTTTTTCACGTCAGTTCATCTTGCCCCATGTATATGTCTGTTCTATGACTTTCAAGTACAACAAAGCACCTGCTTACACTGGGTTTTATCTTCTGTGACAGCTGCCCGTCATTGTGACAAAATAACTAAGAAAGACAATGTAAAACAGGAAAGGTTTATTTTGCTCCTGGCTGCAGAAGTTCCTGTTCACGGTTAGCTCGTTCCACCAGTGTGAGCCTGTTGTGAGGCAGCATATCGCGTGGGAAGGCTTCATGGAGCAAAGAGGCTCACTCACATCAGCCAGGAAGCAGAGAGAAAGGGAAGGAGCCACAGAGGACAGGGCTGGGGACCAGATGTTGTCCGCAAAGTCATGCCGCTAGGATCCACTCTCTCCCGTAGGCCCCACCTACTGTTTCCATCACCTCCCAAAACTTCCATCAGATCCTAATGCAATCAACAGCTTAAGCTATTTGATTAAGTTAGAGCCCTGATGGTCTGATCAACTCCCCTAACAGCCCATCAGGGAGCAACCAAGCCCCTAGTTCATGAATTTGAGGGAGCAAATACAAAGTGCGCTGCTTATCCATAGATGGAAAAGTGAGGAAGGCAAGGGGAAGTAAAAATGATTAAGATACAAAATGTAAAAAGTAAAAAGATAAGGGCCAGGGATATAGCTCTGTGGCACAAGCGCCTCTCTGGCAAGTGCAAGTTCCTGAGTTCGATTCCCGATCCCCCCTGAAAAAAAGATTGATCAAAAACTAAAGTGATAAAATGGAAACAAAGCCTTGTGAATAAGGACGGGAAGGGAGGCTAAAGAGAAGGGGAGGGGAATGGAAAATAAGAGAGGAACTAAGACATATTATGTACAGGTACAAATTCCTATGATGAAAATAATTGTTACGCATATCTAAATTGTACCAATAAACTTGTAAAAAAATACAATATGTATATGCACCAATTCCCCAAAATGAATGTAATTGTTATCTACCACAAAGATATCCTAATAAAAATTTTTAATGAAAATAAAATTACTACTACAATGAACCTCTTCGTAGTACCAGTCCTCCAGGCGCCAATCTGAACCTTGCAGGGGATACTTCTTGAAAAGCAGAGTTGCTGAGCCTAAGCACACACGCTGCCAGGGCACAGCCCTGCTGGTCCCAGCTGCCCAGCACTGTGGGAAGGTGCCTGGGTCCTACCCCACCGACACTAGGCCCCGCTCAACTTCTCATCAGTCTGATGGAAAGTGACGCTTCCTTGCTTCAGGAATCAAATGGTCACCTCTAGAATTAACATACTTTTTCCAAGAAACCTCAAAAGTCTTTAAAAATCTCATTTTATGGTTGACTCGTGACACACCCAAAAAGCACAACCAAAGTATTTTCCTTCCTAGCAGTAAGTGCTTTGAGACGCTTACCTGTAAAACTCTGACTTCCACCAACTGGCAAGGAGGAAGAGATGGAGTTCGCCCTTCTCCTTGTTGTATTCCTTAATCTATTCCCCTCAGGTATTCTAATCACCAGAACACAGTTCTCAAGTGGGACTAAGAAGACATCATTTCTATTAGGGCGCTCTGTCCAGTTCAAAAGCGAAAGTTACATAAATAGAACTCTGAAGCACAGTTCATAGAGTGAGCCTTTTCAAATAATGTTTTAAAAGGGAAACATCGCAATTTCAGTTTGAGATTAAAAAAAGAACACTCTAAACTCAGAGGAGTTATTCTAGTTTAATAAAATAATAATATTATCTGGTCCAGAGTTTTAATGGGTGCTGCCTCGGTGTAGAAGTTATTTTCTTTTTACTATGGCATAATGTAATCCTCTGATACTTAAAGAAATTTTTCCCTAAAGCAGCAGGAGTGATTATCATGAATGATAAGTAAATTTGTCAGCATTAGCGCACCAGAGTAACTCCCATCAATCTACACGGAGACATGCCTGGGGCTGGAAGGGGGCTGCTGCTGCCTGAGCTGCAACCCAGAGAGGCTTGGGAACTTTCTGTCTTCCGTTTTCCCTGCCGACATTGCAAGAGTATTATGTGTCATCTAATATTTGCTAAAATTTTGAAAACTCCTTTTAATTGAATAAATTTACCAAAAAGCTTCATAGATTTAAATGGTCTTGTGAGTCATTTGCTAGAAAAGATTGATTTCTTTAATAGGATCCAGCTGTAACTTGCTTTGAGCATTGTATAAATTCTTTAGGGAAACCGATGACTTTTTTTTTTTTGGTTTTGTCTTTTGTCAGTGTAGTTGAAAATGATACTTAGTAGTTCTATTTATCAGTGGGGAAAACTTGTTTAAACACATTCAGAATGCTGCTCCTGTTTTTTATTGAATCTAATCCTTCTGTTTCCCTTGTTAAGAAGGTTTAAATATAAACACAATCAAAATTGTTCTATGCGAACTGTTAAAGCCCAGTAGTAATACAAAGTGGACCAAAATAGCTCTCTCAGAATTCATATTAGAGAGGCAGTGCTATTTATTTGCAAGATAGAATGATAACACCTAAAGAGATCAAAAGGAGACTGATGCAGAACCCTGTGCCCAATTAAAACTAAGAAAAGTGAATTTAGAATTTTAGATTGCTGGCTCCTGCAGGCAGAGACCAAGTCTTAACCTTCTTTGTAGACTGGGTTCCTGGGAATGAGCCAGGCTCCCCAGAGGTAAATGTTGATTGATTTCTTATTATGGAATTGCAGAAGCCACAATACATAAGACCTTCTTTTCACCCTGAGATGCACTTAGGGTCGGACAACTGAAGACAAAAACAATCAGCTGTATTAAAGATAAACAGTGGGCTTCCTAATCCTCTATCCTGAATTAGATAGAAGTGGCCCTGTAGTCATGGACATCCACAGTCAGCCAGAGGTCTCCCCGCAGAAGGACAGCCTGCCCCCTGTGCTCACAGCGTGACCAGGACACCCCAGAAGGCATGCATCCTGCAGACAGGCCGCCTCAGAGCCAAGGGGCTTAGTTCCTTTCCTAAACCTGCCAATCAGGAAGGCCCACCCCTCCTGTGGAGAGATGGGGCAGGGAGATTTGGAATTATCAAATGGCTTTCCTTCTGGGAGCAGAATGGAAATGTTTGCCTCTCGGTGGAAATACACAGCTACAAAAATGAAAATTCAGTAAAACGGGGAGAATATGTCTCCAAAGTCATGTTTTATTATTCTATATGGGCTTCACAAAGGCTAAAATTTTCAACTTTATTCTTGTGGTAACCAGGGTAAAACTGTTGGCAAATATCCCCTCAACGACTTTAGTATTCACTCCATTGCTTAGATCCACGTTTTAAGGCTGCCTTCTAGTTGCATTAGACTGTGTCATTGTCAAAGGAATTACTTGATCACACTTCTATGTACATAGTTTCACTTCCTTTTCTTCCACAATTTGGTGTATCTTTCTTGTAACCTGTTTCTTGGAAAACCTGGTAATTCTACTCTGAGGCAAGGATTTAAATTGGGGAAACTGTTCTTTAATGACCTTAACTGGCTAGAAAGAAAACTCCTTGTTATAGCACGCTTTGCATTCTGTTTTGGGTTTCAGAATTTCCGGATGTGTGACAAATATTAAACAAATGATCACTTTGATTTGGCAATTCGGGCTCAGATCAAAGGTACCATCATCAAACACTTACCAAGAGGTGATGAAACGAGGCATGGCTCTGTAGTGCAGAAGCAGACGGCAGGCACGGGCGTCCTGGGGTGTGTGCAGAGTGGCTCCTCAGAGAGCCAGATCAATAAGGGAGACACCTCGGTGTTGATGCGCTGCAGGCATTTCCCCATGAGCCACTTCTTTGATTTCCACATGGTACTTTTGATATTCAAGGCTTGGGTTCAGATTAGGTTCCACTGCTCAAAACCTAACTACTAAAATTGAGAAAAATGCGAAGGCTCCCTCTCCATGTTTAAAAAGCTCTTTTCCAAAAAACAAAACAAAACAAACATATGGGAACAACGTCGAAACCCAGACCGCTGTTTTCTTTTAATCAGTCTTAGAGCTGGGGGAGACTTTAGGGATCATCCTGTCGACCAGCCTGCCAACTTACTTCCACATCCTATGGCAGAGATAGAAGCAAAAGAGTTTAGCAAGTGAACCCAAATCACAAAGCTCATCTGTGAGCAGGTCAGGCCTTCAAGTGTTTTGTGACCCTCTGTCTATCTGTATTAATCTCTGTCTCTCAAATGTTGGAAACTTCAGGAAAGAACCTGAGGATGAAAAAAACGTAGCATGGATCCTATCTAGTTACCTGTATTCTGCACATGGCGCTGATTCGCTAAATTCTACAATCAGCTGCAGATACACCCTCTAGAGTTCTGCATCTGTGGATTCAAGTATGGATTAGAGTATGTTTAAAAATGCATCTGTGCTGAAACACATAGAGACTTTTTTCTTGTCATTTCCTAAACAATATAGTATAGTAACTATTTACATAGCACTTGCACTGTATTACGTACCATTAGCAATATAGGGGTGAATTAAAACACATGGGGGGTGATATGCAAATATTAGGGCCCTGGATACATAAGGGACTTGAGAATGCACAGATTTTGTGTACATGGAAAATCAATTCCCCATGGATGCTAAGGGACAGTTGTACTGTGTTCTTAACCAAAGCGTGATAGTCCCCTGGTTGGTTTTCGACTTTCATTTCTCAATATATTTTCCACCATCGTCACAGTACTGAAAGTCCAATTCCATTAGAAAAATCATAGCTCAAATCTGGGAAACCCAGTTAAGAATTAATCTTTGAGGTTTCTTTACCTGAGAGGACAGAGAACATAAATGATTAAAGTGGTCCAGACAGTTTAGAGTGCATTGGGAGAGTTGTCCAGAGGGTGATGGGGGTTCCCATAGAGTGACAGCGTAAGTTTTGGAATCAATTTCCAAAGTGTGAAAAGTCAAAGCACGGTGAGGGAAGGGTGGAAACTGCCCTCCATGGCACACAGACTGGGAAGGATGGTGAGGTCTGGACACCTGGGCCATCCACAGGCATGCTCAGGGATAGGAGGCCAAGGAATGTGCGACAGCCCCAGAGGGAGGAAGGAAGGTACCTGAGAGGCCCAGGAAGATTGCAGGTGGCCTCACTTCAGTTTAACTAGGGGATGGGGGCCAGACTGAAGGAAGAGACACTTGGGGAGTGAAAGAGATTGGGGTCAGGGGCAAAGGTTGAGGAAAACAAGCCACCTGGGACCGCTGATAGAAACACTGCCCCAGCCGGTCAGGGAGTAGCAGACTAAAGGGGGAGCAGGCACTGCCCACCAGGTAAACAGGTCACCTGCACTGGGAGAACCCACAGTACCAAGGGGACTTAACCAAGAGACTGTCCCTGGCTGGATATGACGAAGGCTAAATACCAAGTCAGGAGGGGTGGCAGAAGTGATGGGTACCTAACCTAGTAAGTTTCTCTTTTGTTCCTTATTTACCAACAATATCAGTTTGTGAAAGCCAAATCAGAGTTCTGTTTGTTTTCCTATTTTTTTTTATTTTGTATGTTTCAAACTTAGAGAAGAGTTGAAAGAAAAACACACTCTATGACCATATGTCCTTCACCTAGATTTATAAGCTGTTACTACTTTCCTATATTTAGTTTAGCTTTCTAATTCTACCTGGTATTTTTAAACCATTGAAATAAAAGTTGCAAACATCAAAGCATTTCTCACTTTTACCTACTTTAACATGCATATCAATATGCCATTTTACTTAACATATAGTTCATATCTGAATTCCTCAAATGTCCCCCAAATGTGGTGGCTCCTTTTTTTTATTTTGGTCTTTTTTTCTAATTCAGAATCCAGTGGCATTTGTGCAATGCATCTGGTTATGTCTCTTTAGTCTATTCTAATTTAGAACACCTTGTTCATTGTTTATTTTCAGAACACTGAAGTTTGAAGACGAATGGTTAGACTGCAACTCGTTCTAGTTTTGTCTCAGTGTTTTCTCATGATTAAATTCAAATTATATATGCCTGGCCAAAAGATAAAACCAAAGAAAAAATGTCTACCCGGGAGACATTGCCTTTCCTAAAAGAAAACTTAAAGGTATACATCTCACCTATATGCAGAAGAAGTTCTTATTGGAGTAGGATTAAACCTGTTATTTCCTTATGATTTATATTGATGTTGTGACTTCTCCCCCAAAGTTGCTAAAGATCATTCTTCTCCAAAGATCACAAAAGTAATTATGAACCACCCAATCATGTATTACACACTGAATTGGATGCTAGGATTCCAGGTAAAGAAAGTGAATTCTAGTATTTTGCTGTCCAACTCATATAGAGACATTCAGAAGTCAGTCCTAGGCTGAATTCCCCAGGGAGTCCCTCCGAGACCTCGGGAAGCACGGTAAGCAGCACCTTGCTCTGTGTTTCTCAGGCAGAGCAGCATCAATCTAGACAGACAGCAAGCTCCTGGGGATTCTGCGCTCTGGGACAGGGCAGCGAGTTCCAGATGCCAGGTGTGTTGGAGGGTAAGAAAGCTGACAGTTGTTAAAGCAGAGGAGTTCACCTCTATCCTTGACCAGATGTGAACCCCTCACCTCTATAGAACAGTGAGCTTCTTATAGTTTTCTGCAGTTATCTTCCAAGTACAGTACCTACCCCAAATTACATATAGAAGAAAAGGTGAAGCCTAAGGTCAGATAATTCATCAAATTTCCTAAGACTGATCCAAAGAGATTATCTTATTTAATTCTAAAAGGGGTACAAGCATACAATGAAAAATAAAACAGACCAAAGCACGTTTAGGGAAGGTAATCTGTAACCTATGCAAATATTTAGTCCTAGTTTTCAGAAATAATGACCATAGTCTCATCTACTCTTCCAGAAATGTTTCAGCAAATATATCCATACACATACTCTTTTAATGTACAAATCATAGGAGCGGTCTCTATATTTTTCTGTTGCTTTTCTCTTTCCCCTTAACAATGGATCTTGACTACTTTGGCTAATCAGCTTACACAGACATCTGTGCTTATTACATACTACATAGTATTCAATTTGATAATAAAAGTTATTTGACTACTCATCTCCAGTTTTTTGCTATCATCAGCAATGCTGCAAGGACATGTTTGTATACATGTTCCAGGATATTAGTAAGACAAAATCCTAGAATGAAATTGTTGGATCAAAGGGTTATGCAGTTGCTATTAACAGATATTACTGAAATTGCCTCCAAACGGTTTATCTCCATGTAGTCTCCAAAGGAGAATGCTTATGTTCCTGCCTCCCAGTAAGGCTATGCATTCACATGACTGATTGGTTAAAGGTTTTCCTCTCTTTAACTTGCAAATGTTAATGAGGCTATTTGAATGTTTTCTTCTGTTTGTTTTCTAAATATCCTCCTAGTAGTTTTATCCCTTTATTATGGGTATAGGAGGACTCTTTACATAATAGGAAAATAAGATTTTATCTAATACATATTGCAATCTTTTGCCCAGTTTGTCTCTTGACTTTCATTGTTTTTGGTTCAAACATTTAAAAAAAGTTTATGTAGTCAAATACATGTATATATATTTCCTTTACAGAGTTTAGGATTTGTGACTTGAATTGACAGATCATCTCTGTTTTAAGGTTATTCATGAATGGAACAAAAGCTTTCACATTTTATTCAGTACTCTTCATTTTGTGTTTAAAAATTTAATCCATATAAAATCTTCTTGGGTGTAAGGACAGAGATACAAATATGATTTTATAATTTTTCCATGTGACATTCACTTGGCTTAAGACTATTTGATTCATCTTCCCCCACTCATTTGCTATTTGTTTTTCATTTTTGAAAGGCAATAGTATTTCATCTTATGAAGGTGATTTTTAATAGGAAAGTAGAACCAGGTATCACTAGTTCTTATGTTTGAAAAATTTTTAGCTAATGGTATTTAATGTGGAATATACTTTTTTAAAATCCTCTTTACAGTACAACTCTTAATCCATTCAATGATTTGGTACTACGTATTTTTCTCCAAACCACAGAACTCATGTGTCATAGATGCCAATGAAGTTGTCTTACACAAATTTTTATTTCATTTATCTTTCATTTATGAATCATATGGCTGCAATTTAAGTGCTGAATCATGGTAAGTTCTCTGCCACGCAGAAAGCGATCGGAAGCCAATTGTGATTACTTAAATTATTGTGATTATTACCTAAAGTATTCAAGAATTGTCCCAATAGTGAAGATAAGTTAGTGTTTTTTCAATCTGTTCTAAACATCTCCCAAGTTTCAATTCTACTTTTCAAAATTAAATTCCTACATTAACAAAGAGCACTCTGGAAAGACTGTGAGTTCAACATTAGTTCTTTATGTTATGGGGTGTAGCTATTATTAAATTATTACCTAGGATCAGCACTGGAGAGATGACAAAGACCTCACAAGAAGACAACTCACAATCCATCAGTTGGTGCTGCCATGATCAATGCAAGAGTACTTAATGGGTTACTTTAACTTGGGCAGGCCTTAAAAAATTAAAGAATGCCTCTCAAAGAGTGGGGTGGGGTAGCATGGACTCTATGAGCTCTTGACAGACCTCATTAATTGATCACTGCACAATTTGTCTTTGCTCATCTTGTTCAACTCTGTATCGTTAGTGTCCAGAATACAGCTTTGCTCAAAGAAGCTTTGCAAAATAGACTTGTTGAGAGGAGGGATGAATGTTAGATTGGACTGATGGATGGAAGAATGGGTGAGCCAAAGGAAGCCTCATCAAGTCTCACAACCCAGAAGCAATTGTTTTTGAATTAGTAATTTACCATGCTGCATAGAAGTTTTATCCTGGATTCTTTTCTTTCTGACTAGTCAGTGAAAGACATGTATATTAAATAAAGCACTTCATTCAGAAAAGTCTGTCTTGTTTAGTGCTATCATCAAAATGCTATCCTTACTTTGCATCATGATATAATTTTAAAAATTATCCTTGTCTAGAGATTCTATAAGATTCCTAAACAAAAGTGCATGAATGTTCTCCCTGTTTCAATTAGGAATCACTCAAGGTTTCTTTCTTCCTCCTAATTACCAATATAAGTCATATTAGAATAGGAGCTCCTCCCTTCATCAAGGACAATGGAAAGTGTTTTATAATAACCATGGTCGCAATATTTTAAAGTGCAGATAATTAAAATCTCAGCATGCTGTCACCCAGATCACATACAACAAAAAAGTAAAACCTTCTTACATTGTGTTTCAAAGAACCAGCCACCCCACTCTTCCCTCCCTTTTCTTCTCAAACATGCATTTACTGAAGACTGGGAATGTGATACACGACCCATAAGCAGGAAGGAAGCCAAGGTGAGCAGGTATTTTCTTCCACTCAGCATGCATGCAGTTGAGCACGGTACACAGGGGAGTAAACAAATACCTACATAGGATGTGAAAAGCCCTCACTAAGATAGAGGGATGAATAAAGAAGCTGATTAGGCATGCTCATCAAATTCTGGTAGATTGCCTATAATTTGAAACGAACATTTTTGCCTGTTCCAGGTTCACTCTGGCATGTTTTTGCAGCAATCATTTGACTTCTCATGCCAATTCCCACTGCCTATTAAACACCCTTATTTTTATTCATTTCAAAGGGTGCTGCTCCCTTGTAAGACAAAATCACTGTTTACAGTAGGCTTTCAAAACAACTATATCGATCTTAATAACTATAATTTTGTCATTTACTCAACACATACTTACTGCGTACCAACAATATGACAGGCACTAGGCAAGGAAGCCATGCCCATGCTCCAATGACTAGATGCTCAAAATCCTGTGCCAGGAATTCTTAGTTTATTTTTATGAACTCATCATTAGACCCCAAAATAAGGACAAATAAAAGCCTAAAATAGGAGCTTGATAGAGATAAAAAAAAAAAAGATCAGATGGGGCACTCTAAGCAGAATGGAGTGGGGAAGATTGGAAGCAATGGTGGATTTAAAAATTTATTCATAGGAAGCCCCATCCCACAAAGGATCTGAAATAATTTACAAATATTCACCCAAATAAATGTGATGAAATAAATGAGTCAGGACAAAAATAAATAGGGATATGAAAATACTAAAAGTAATAAAAAATTACCATTTAGATATGCCAATGGAAAATCATTCAGTCACCACAGGGATGCCAAGTGCTTTGCTCAAGAGATAAGAATTGATATAAAGATAATTGAAAGGCATTTATAAAATGAGCCAATCTGTGTAAATCAAAGGGAGAAACAGTTGCAAATTATTTTAGGTGGACAGTAATAAATACTTATGAGTGTTTCAGTCTATGATAATGTTGATAAAGGACTGGACAAAAGGTTGAAATAATATGTCAATATTCTAACAATGATATATATAAAATAGCTAATCAGAAGTGAAGACACACCACACCGTGTGATCTTCCTATGGATTTTGATAAGGAGATGAGCTTTGGGTGTTTGAGGGACACCTGTGAATGGGTCACTGAGCTACTGTCACACTAGAATGAGCACTAAAACAGTAGACTTAAATTCCAGGGGTGTCTGGTTTTGGCAATAAAACACAAGGGTTAAAAAGCAGTTAGGAAGGGCACTACTGAAGGTAAATACAAGAACTGAGATTTAAAATTGACCATTCTCTTGGTCTAGTGGAGGCTAAACTTTGTCCCATGCACATACCATTCCGGTATATTCTTACAGGAGACATCCTGATAGATTATCTCACAGAGTTTAGGTAACAATAAGCCCATTCTTGTAGAGGGTGTGTCCTATAGTCACTTGTGGCAGGACGGTAAATAGGTTGGAGACTCTAGGTGTCTACATGTACAATACTTGAGAAGCCTCAATTTTCCACCTTTCACAGCAAAATCCTTACCAATTCAGAAGAAAGCAGTATGTAGCCTTAACCTCCTATAGAATTAAAGGACCCTTCAAGGTCTAGGATTTCATAGCGGAGTCAATGCATGTGGCTATTTCACTTGGCTATTTACTGTAGTACAGATGACACCTGACACTTGCCTCCAAAGCTATCCCAGGGTACTCAAGTCATCCCACGTCCAGGCCTCACACAAACAGTGCACCAAGTTCCCATGCAACTGTCTCAGTCACTCCACAGTGTCTTCCACTTCATGGTGAGCTCCCATAAGCACAATCCTAATTCATGTTAATTCCAGTATATCTATTTAATATCAGTTAATGTAAACTTAAATGACATTTTGATGTCATCTTGATACAGCAGCTTGCCTAGAATAAGACATTCACTTTTGGGAAGACTTACTGCTAGGTTTCATTTTCTTTTAAATTAAAATACATGGGCTGTCTTCATCACAAACTCCTCCTGAGTATTTCATGTCTTCCATGCTTTATTTGCTGTACGTATCCTCACAGCGTGCATGGTATTCAAACGTTCCTAACAGATGGTCTCAAGTACTACGTAGTACATAGTTTAAGTGAATAGCTTGGTAAACAAATGAGTCAAGGATTAAAATATTTTACAGCTTATAAATCATGAGATGTTCAACAACAGTACATTAATAAATTTTTTAAAATGTTAATATGAAAATATTAAGTGTCACTATTTTTGGATTAATTAACTATTCAGGACAAATGAATCATTAAGTGTAGTGTGTGGTCACAGACTATACCCAAATTTAATTTGAGGCCAACAGTTAGTTGCCCAGTTGAGTCAGGCTACTGTTTCCTCTCCTAGTCCAACTTCCATGGCTTTCTCACCATTTCCCTTGTCTTAAGGCTTCCTGCATAAATAAGGAAGGAAACAGAACTCATAAGCCAATTTTGTTATTCTTATTTGACCCACAAATTTTCTGAAAGGGGTTGAAACTCCACGTTCAAATGGAAGATTGTGCACTGGCTGTGTTTGCCATTACCTGTGCTAATTCCCTAGTAAAAGGTTCCTGTGATAGGCTCACTGAATGTTTGGCATTGAGGTTTTCATCAAGGGTTAGTGCAACTAAAACAAACAACAAACAAAACACAAAAACAAAGCAGCCTCAATTCAACAAATTTTGACAATGTTCAAATGTCTCTGAACCCAATCATACTATTAATGTCCCCAACATTATTCCACTGATAACTAAAGCTACTAAGATGCTCTCCTGCTGGGGATCCTTTCACCCCACCCCATCATTAATCTAATTCACAGTAACCTTGTCCTCAGGTTTCGTGTGCTTTAGTGCTCAATGCAAGATGCAACAGAACCTTTAAATTTTATTCATTTCCCAGACATGAGACCTCAACTCCATTTTGATTGTGCAAAAGAATGTAAACCTTCTATTAGTAATTTGATGAAAGGATCAGTACCATAGCAAAGTTATAAAGTATCCATTAAGTACCCAAGAAGTCACAAGATGGCTTCATTTGTTATCTTAAGGACCATTACACGGGTTCAGGTACATGTTAAAAAATTTACCCTACCATATTGCACATGGGGCTCTGGTCTCTATTTGTTTTCCAACATTAGTACCTTCTACATCAGTTAAGGTCTCTCTGAGGAAAAAAGGATGGCGTGTGGACCACTGTTCCAATACTGGAAGCATTTCTGAATGCTATCCTTGGACATGATATACACTCTCTTTGGAGCAGTTGTGACCTTTCTGTATCTTATTTATGACACTAGTACTTGAGAATTCATTCTACCAAGTTCCTAGGTGCTGCTCTGAGGACAGTATTTTTAAGAACCACTGATCTGAACAACCTATCTTTCTTGACAGGTTTGGGATCACAAAATATAGCAGAATTTTAAATGGCTCATGTACAAAAATCAAATCCATGGTTTAAAAGGCTTAATAGGAAATTCCAGGGGGGGAAAAAAAACAATTCTTAAGCTTTAATCCAGACAGCGTAACACTGGGTTCCACAAACACATCCTTTACTTTTCTACTGTAAATTCTTACCTTAGAGTAATAGAAGCCAGCTATGCATCTCAGTACTCTGCATGAGGGATACAGGAAGCAATCTTTGTGTTTACCTACTTGGTACAATGAGAGGCAAGATGTATGCACATGTACAAAAATGTCAAACCAGGATTTTCCCCAACATGGTACTCCATCTAACAGGTTTTTCATATGTTTACCTGCATATCACAGAGGGTCTAATACACTCACACCACTCTAGGGTTTGTTTTTTTGTTCGTTTTTTTTGTTTGTTTGTTTTTTCTCCTGTACCAGGAACCGAACTCATGACCTTGCGCTTGCCAGGCAGGCGCTTTTGCCGCTGAGCTAAATCCCCAGCCTGTTTTTTAAAAAGTTTTCATTGATTTTTTTGGTACAAGTAGCCCAATTCAGTACAATGGCACATGAAAAACCAGATTTACAAGTTTTGGAGGTCAAAAATGAATCATCAGATTACTCATGCACGGATGAAGAAGATGATCCATTATAGTAAAATACATGTTTTTATAACAGAAGGTTGGTGTGGGTATATGATGATGATGATGATGATGATTTTGACATTAGCCATGTGAACCAAAGTTTCTGTGACAGTGAAATGGAGCAAGAATCAGCTGATACAGACACAGGGAATGCAGACTTCCTTGACAACAAAGAAAACAGCAACATGAGCACATACAGGACTAGCTGAAATGTTGAGAAATGTTGACATAACCATATGGAATTATCTGATGTTAGAACTATGTCTGGGCAGGGGTGAAACATACTGGACAGAATGTCATCACTACCATTGTGTTGGAAATCATGACACACAAAATGCTACAAGATGCTGTGAAATACACAAAGGTTGAAATGCAAGTAAAATGTTCTGTATGCACCAATAGCCATATTAAAAATGCACTTATTATGACACCTCACTAGCTGAACTCAAAGCACTCATAGATCTCCTGTACTTAGCAGGGATTTCTCATGGTAATCATAGAAATGTAGACTTATGGAAAAGTAACGGGTCAAAATATGACATAAAAATGTACGTCCTTATGGATGCAAAGTCTTATTATACTTTCAAACTCGAACTCAGCCACCAGTTCCTTATTCATATAGTAAAAAACCAAATGATGTTGTGAACAGACTTGTTGCTCCCACTTCCCAAAGTAACTGGAATGTGACATTCAACAACTGGTATCTGAGCAATGTAGTTGAAGATAGCGATATGTAATTTAACAACCACTGATGATTCGTATTATTTTGTCTTGAGATTCTATATCACTTTGAACGTTCTTGCTTTGATTTGTTTATGTTTGTGATACTGGTATGCTGCTACTGTTCTATTTCTTTGTTCATTTGTTTCTCATTTTCTACTATCTTGAAAATAAAAATAAAACAACAATTGGTTTACCAGTTTCCAGTTGATGTTACATTTGCTAACAGAGCACAAGTTGACCAGTGCAAGAACTGTACGCAGTAACAAAGCAGAAATTACAAATGAAATGTTGCAATTTCAAAACACAGAATTGTATAGTACAATCTTTGGATTTCAGGTTTACATTGGCCTCATGTATGGCAAAGGAAAACAAACTGGTCCAGCTGTCAACATTGCACCATGATGGAAATACTGATAGGGAAACCTTGACAAAACAGAAGCCTGAGCTGGAAACTTTCTATAACAAAACTAAGTGTGGAGTAGATGTTTTTGATGAGTTATGCAGCTATGAGGCCACTCGAAACACAAAGCATTGGCCAATGGTTGTGCATTACTCCATCCTAAATGTGTGGTATAAATGTTTGGTAGTTTACAAAGAAAATAACAAATGCAAAGTACCACAGAGAAATTTTCGTGGAGTATTTGGACTGGAAATCATGAGATCCTTTACAGCAGAGGAAAAACGGAAGTTTCTGCCCAGGAAACTATGCAAAAAAACTGTGGACCACACTGGTGGCCTGACAGATGAACAGGTGTGTGCAGTATCCCAAAGACCTACTACAACAGGAAAACCAAAAAGATGTCAACTGTGCCCTACAAGAAAGGATAGGAAATCAAAACAAATGTGTTATCAGTTTAAACGATACTTGTGTATGGAACATGCAATTTTCACATGTGAAGAGTTCCTTGGTTGTGACAGCAAAGTTATTTTTATTATAGAGTTCTATTGGCATTTTCATTGCAATTCACTTAGGGTTTATTTCTGATGTTATTTCTTAGGTTTTGAAAGTAAACAGCTGATGTGAAAATGTTGACATCTACTCTAAGCACTCATTACACATCTGAGAATTTACTGCTACCTTATTTCCCTGCTAAGTGCACATTGTTCAACACAGTAGGAAACTGACAAAGCAGGAAGAGAGGTGACAAGAATAGTGTGCCACATAGGAAAAGAAAGCTAAGCACATGTGCTGTCAGTGTAAGCAAGACGTGTGCATGTAACATACAGTTGTCATGTGTGAAGACTGCCTTGTGTGGGGCAATTGAAGGAAAGATTATTTCTGTGGTAGACTTTTGTGTTTACCTTGTACCTCACGTAGGTTTTTATTTCGGATGTTATTTCTTAGATTTTGTAAGCAAAACCTCCTGATAAAACAGCAAGACCAACAAGACGTCAAGTATGTTCTACAAAAAGGCCAGGAAAGCAAAACATATGTGCTGTCAGTGTAAGTGATACACGTGTATGGATCGTGTTGTTGTCATGTGGGAAGAGTGTCTTAGGTGTGATAACCGAAGTAAAGCTTATTTTTTGGTACAGTTCTGTTGATATTTTCATTGTAGTTCATATAGGTATTTATTTCTGTTGTTCTTTTTTAAACCTTGTACACCAAAACCCAGTTGATGTTGAAAACTTTGACACTTTTTTATAAATATTAAAAATACTTTACTTTTATTATTTTTTCCTGTTAAGCACTCATTATTCTAAAACTCCTAAAATTAAAATGAATAATTTATCAATAGAAATATTCCAAAAAATAAACATGGGCTTGACACACCCATGTTTATGGTCCTTTATGACAAAAGAGGTTATGCTCCATATGGTCCCACAAGACAAGGGTGGTGACACTGGCAATTTTATTAGAGCACATAGTTGTAACTGTTTTCTTACTGTGCCTAATTTGTAAATTACACTTTATCACAGTTTTGCACATATAAGGGGGAAACATAGTGAAATAGTGTTCAGTACTGTATGAAGTTTCAATAGTCTACTGGGGGCTTGCAACATAACCCATATGAGTAAGGGGGAACTAATATACCTAAATTCACAAGAATACATTCATTTTCTGTTACTGAAAGCTGTTATACACCATATGTGATTTGATCTAAACACAGCATGATATTATGTGAACAGATCTTTGGGACACTAATAGATTTTTTTATAGTTTTGATCAAAAAAGAGTGCCATTAATAAGATTGAAAAGTCACAACTACCACAAAGAGAAGTATCAGGTCCCTGGAAAACAGTCAAAAATGCTCCAAAATGCTAGAGCAGAGGCCTCAGAACATACATCAGGTTACCTGTATTTTATTTTTTAAAAAAACAATGGCATAGTCTGGTTCATGGAGAGGAATATTGTAAGAAGCATTTCCCCCCTTTTTTGTAGTTAAAAAAAAAGGTTTTATTGTGTTAAAAACTTTTACTATGAAATCTATACTTTCAACAGATCTTTAAGTGTGCAGTATACTATAGTTAACTGTAGGCCTAATGTTGTACACCAGATATCCAGGACTTCATCTTGTGTAACTGAAATTTTACGTTCGTTGAACACTCCATCCCCCTCCATCAGTACCCTATCAAATATGTGATGTTACCTATTGTGTATGTCCCACATGCCCCTTCATTGATTCAATTTTTGACTAGACAGTTATTTGTAGTCAAAGTAAACAACTAAGTGAACTGTTGTTCTTACCATCATAACAAGAGTCATCTCTCTTCTTGGAGATTATAAACTTCGGCTTTCCAGTTCTTTTGCTTTTGTTTGTAAAATTAGCTGCCAACATAAGATCGTTATTTCTCACAAGTATCTGTATTATTTTCAGTTCTCTAGGAAGATGAGATGTAGCAACCAAACCAACATTCATTTCCAGACATCCCCAATGAACTCGAGCTGGACAGCTGTGGTTCCCTCTATGGGGAAAATGGGTTCTCGACGGCCAATGTCCAGCGATCTCTCTTCTTTTACATATAACCTGGCCTATCGCCCATTTTACCTACTTGGCTCTAAAGTTTCAGTTTGCAGTATCTGCACCCAGAGTTGCAGCATAAATGAGAATGTTTTCTAGACTTTGTACACCAAAACCCAGTCAGTGTTGAAAAATTTAACACTGTTTTATAAATCCTCAATAAACCTGTAGACTCTTGTGTAGTTTTCTGTCATTTGTCAGACAGTAACAGAATGTGAGTAAAATTATGGTAGCAATACTCTTTACTGTTCTAATTTTAAAAATGACTTACAAACTTTGGTGCATGTACTGGTTAATAAGTCCACCCCTATCTTACATTTGAACACAAAACACTAGAATTGAAAGCTCCTGAAAAAATGTTTGTGGATTTCTTGCTTCCTACCATATCTGACCTTCTAGTATGCCTAACAAATGATAAACATATTGAATACTTAAGATTTGAATTTGTGTGTGCAAGAGGTATAATAACAAAGCATTTTGGTTCATGTAATTATAGGTATATACGACGACTACTTATAAGTATTAACTATTACCACAAAACCATAAAACTATGAAATGTGTTATCATGTGAAATATTTAAGGAAAACTGTGAAATGCTGGGAATTTAGATCACAAGTCCATTTAAACATTAGAAACACTTCTGAGATATTTGTAACAGCTCTCTATTCCTGAATTGCCCCAGATACCTCCGCCACAGATTAAGGAGAAAGAAATGTGTACACTGATACGAGGTGTCAAGTGGAACAATCCAGAAAAGGTACACCGTGGGAGGGGGGTAGATAGGCCCTTTAAAGCTGAGAACAATTAGAGAATTGGAAGACATTCTCACCTGCATACAAATCCCTTGTTTCCAATGTGCATGGCTTAGACCAAAGACTACATGTGGATCATATCTCCTAACACAGATGATACAACTGCTCAATACACTATTATCTACATATTTATACATGCGGCTGCTCATGCATGCATAAAGATTAGACCCATGTTTCTCTCAGACAAACGGGTGTGTACTCAGGGAACAGGGCTGCTCCTCTGAAGGGACTGGATGTGTGATAAACCAATGACCTGTACCAGGTGCTAGAGAGTAAGTATGAGAAACGCTATGGATTTTTCAAGTCCACTGTAGTCTTTCCTGAGTACTAAAGGCAGTTTATTTAAATGTCCTCCAATAACTTGCACATCCCTTACCTTACAGGGTTGTTGGGAGGAATAAATGGAAGTAATACAGAACTAGAAAGCATCTTGCACAGGTCTTAGCTTATACATAAATAGTCAAATGTCATTTTCTACCAAATTGTCAGTTCCATCCCTATGAAGGCATGTCTTCTACGTAGAAGGCATTCCCAAATTTGTTGAAGAATGTCCACTCCAACAAGCTAGTCTTCTACATGAATTTCCACAGCCAGTTTTGGAGTGAATGAAGTAAGTTTGTACGTCTTACAGAGCACTTGCTACGATACCTCAAGTAACAGGCATCCCAGGTATATACTAAAAGACAAGGAGGACTCAGGCCCAAATGCAGGATGGTAACACTGTTTATCTCCAACAAGAAATTGTGACAACTGAAGTAAGTTTTAACACTTTAATCAACTATAATAAATCAATAATAATATAAAAGTTCTGATTCATGCATCAGATTACATAAATTATACAATGTTTACAGACTTCTGAGTTTATACCTGCAAAAATGTATACAAGTTACTAGAGCATTTACTTAAGAAGATAAGTGTAATACTCTTCAGTTATAAATAATGCTTGTATCGTTCAAATACCTGCTAAGTATACAAATTTCTAGATCTGCAGCATTTTTCGTACCTTAAAATACAAACCATCTGGAAGCTTCTGAGATTAATAAACCCAAATATATCATTAGTTACAGACTTCAATTCCATTGTAAGAGTGGATTTTTTGACAGAAAATAAATGAAATAAAATGTCAAGTCTAGTTTAATGCTTGAAGAGCTTCTACACTTCTTATTCAATACATCAGAAAAGCCTTCATATGCAGATTAATTAGTTAAGGTGCTACCTACTGCATATTAAATACTTCCAATGATTGCATCTGGATTATTAAAGTTATAAATCTGTGAAAACGAGGGCTTTCAATGTGTGCTGACAGACCCTCACATTTACTACTATGAACCAGCAGTGTGATCCTTTCCCTCTTACTTCAAAGAGATCAAGTGAATGGGCATGCTTTCTACTTTACTTACACACATACAAGTGACATCTACTGTATCTATAAGACATATGAGTACATGACCATCAAAAAGGTTTCAGCTTGCTTTAAAATTCAAGGTAGTTTGCTTTTTCTAAAAAGCCACAGAAGAAAATAAAAGCTCTAGTGTAACAATTACTATAGGTACATTAAAGACTGTAGGGTTTTTTTTTTTAAGATTCTCCTTGTTAAAGAGTAAGCACCCTTGTAGGGGGAGATTGGCAGAGGAACACAGGGGTGGAGTCAATGATGAAGGAAGGACATGAAAAAACCAATGTCACTGTCACTAATGAGCTTAGTTTTACTTAGGTTTCCATTCATGAAACCCTTTTAAATACAAGGCAACATTTTCACAGCTGGAAAATTACAACTAAATCTTGATTTACTGCCAAAAGCAATACATGTCGTTATGTATAATCTATGAATAACACTATATTCATGGGAGGACAGCAAAACTAGGCTCAAAGCAGAATATAGCAGCAAAAAGCAATACTTAAACATTTTCCATGAATGGGTTACACAATATTTTATATACAATTCTAAGTAATGGTCCTGGTATTCAATAACGTGAAGCCTAGGACTGTATGGTCAATACTTTCTAAGGTGAATCTTAGAAATGGGAGGAAAACTGGTGGTAAAACAATACTGTTTTAAATTAGGAGCAGAAACAGTTTCATTATGTAACAGAATTATTGTCAGCTTAAGATAGGCTTGAGATAAATGTCAATTCGGTACTTAAAAAAATCCTCTTGTGGAAAAAGTTTTGAGCATGCTTTTTTTTAGGCTTAAGAAGCAGAAGTAAAATCTGCTTATAAATCTATTGTAGCATGCATTATTTAATGAGCACATACATTTTATTTTCATGTTTAACCTACTAACAAAATTTATGATTAGGATATTAATATGGAAAAATAAACTAAGGTGGGTTTTTTGGTCTTTATTCTACATTGCCAGAAATTAAAATCACTGCATTTGTGCTTCTGCTCAAACACAAGAAACACTGATATGTTTACTTGGAAATTCATTTTTTTTAGTTTGTTACACTGACTGATTGTGAAAATATGTGGTAAATTTACTCTGGGTCATGAATGAAAATACATAAACATTGGCACTGAACAGTTTCAAGTAGTGGTAAATGTAGATTTCGTTTTAAATACAACATTTGTCTAAAATCTTGAAGATAAAGACACTGATTTGGTTGTGGACAATCATTCATGTATGGATAAGTCTATTCCTTAATAATTTTTATTACAGACAAAGAATTGCCCTTTAAAAATAAATTTTCTCGGGGGCTGGGGATTTAGCTCAGCAGCACAGCACCTGCCTGGCAAGTGCGAGGTTGTGAGTTTGATTCCCGATACTGGGAAAAAAAAACAAAAAAAAAACAAAATTTTTTTTCTCATAAAAAAGAACAGCAGAAACTGAAATATCATTTTAAATGAGCACTATGGAAAACAGATCCCCCCAGTACAAAAATGACATTTTGTTTCATGCTACAAAAAACATATCTGACTAAAGTGTATGATGATATCTGCAGGTAACTGTCATAATACTGAAAATGCAGTTTTGGTATGTTAAAATGTTTGGGTCCCAATAACACTATAGGAAAAAATGCTAAGAATTTTGTAACATTTAATAATTAACAAATAATTACCCAGACCTCAAATGGGAAAACAAAATCCTACACTAGGTTTTGAGGTGTATTATAGAACTTTAATTATGAGTGGAGGGAAAAGGGGATGAAAGCTATTTTTCCCTCCTAGTTTCTTAATTTTAGAAAAGTCTTTAATGTTTTGCACTTGGGAAAAATTTTCACACTTTTAAAATGTATGTTCTCATAGGAAAACTAAGGTAACTAAGAAAATATAGACAACAAGGGATTTTGGTTTATGAATCTAAGTTTGGCTAAGGACTCTTTCATTCAAAATATTAAAATGAGCAAAACTATTATAACTGCTTTGTATTTAACAATCAATAAAGCCTGAACAGAGATAATATTAGAAAAATGCAATTCATTAAAGGATGAGGAAATATATTAGTCTCCATATAGAGACAAACTTTTTATTTTAAATTCAGAAAGACACAGATATTGTTTCATAATCTTGAATAAGCACAAGATTAGCAACATTCTTATATCACTGCCTTTCAACTTGAATTTCAGAATAATTTTATATGAATATATAAAGCTAATTCATAAAGGAATCGACAGTTCTTGGGAGTGGGCTGAATAAATTTTTTGTGATAAATCAACTATTAAAAGATGATATAGAGCAATATGTAATGTCATGCTAGTGACGATCTGCTCTAAACCTCGCTCGTCCTGTAGTTAAGTCTTATTTTGGTTCAAGGCCCAAAGGCAACCATCTGTTCCATTATTTATGAAACTTGAAACCAAGCCTAATTCTTCATGCTCAGAATTTATTCGTTGCTTTGGTTTATCGGGAACCAGATGATGACTTATTTTTCCCCCCGAATTATTTTCAGATATACCTTTATAATATTTTCCTTGCTAGTGTTTTAAAGGCATGCAGAATTTCAACAAAACAAATTGTATTAGTTTACCTTCTGCGTATACCTTAAAACTCTGTTAGGTAAAAATTAATTTAAAGGCATTCACACTGCTGTGAAGTTAATGAAGTGTCCTAAAACTTGAAGGAACTCACATGATTATTTTGAAAAAGAGCTACAGTTTGACACAGGAATCATATATAGCAGCTTACTTTGAAACCAAGGTTCACACAGTCAAGAGTGACTTGAAGCAGCTTCTCCATAATGAGTTTTAGTGGTAGGAACGACGATTTGTCTTGCATTAAAAGAGCAAATATACACTTTCAACCTATGAAATTGTTATCCTAACCTAGAGGCCACCAGCCTTCTAAAAACACATGTTTATGTGAGGTATATGCATGTATTTTATAGACAAAGATACATGAACATACATATATATTCACGTGTATATATGTATATAAAATATGCAGTTTTTTAGTAGTGTTAATAATGAGCAGTATTCCTGAAGCTAAATGCCTACAAATTGACTTCTGAGAATCCAGCCATAGTACCACTTCTGCTTTATGAAAAATCTATTCCTGAGGACTAATTTGTGAACTTGTGAAGGTATTTCCGGGCCGATGGCAGATTAGTGGCCAGCGCCAGCACCAGCACCCAAATGAACCCCATGGAAATGCTTATTCATCAAGAATCTGGCCCATTTTTCACTTTAAAAGTTTGCTCACTTCAAAGGTCACTCTTGATAGCCCCTGCTAATATTTACAGGTAAAATAACTTTTCACAATGAAAGAGTATGCAGTGAAAGCTGATAGTGTTGTCTCTTCCAGTGGCAAGTCCTTCCTTCCTTCCTCCCTCCCTTTTTTTAATTCCTTTCTCCCTTCCTCCCTCCCTCTTTCTCTTGCTCTCTCTCTATCCAATTGCAAATGCAGCACACTTGGCTTTATTCACTGTTGGAGAACTTGCCAGCTTTCCTGGATGGTTCGTATGGCACTCTGAGGATACTGGGTGTTTCTTCCATCACCCGGACGAGGAGGTTGTCGATGTAGTCCTCAAGCTCCCGGATGTGGGTGTCTTTTCTCCGAAGGAGTTCTTTGTGTTTCACTAGCTCTTGTAGTACCTCTTCATAGGTCAGACTACGGTACCCTGCAGTGGCATCGAAAGGATTGCTGTCCTGGAATGGGGTACAGACTGTCACTTTAGCATAGAGTATCAGGGGTAAACATTAAGAATTATTTAATACCTCAACTTCGGTATTTCAACCCTAACGAAGTTTCCCTCCATCCTCAGCTAGAACTAATGTGACAGTTGCCAGATTGGTTGGCTAATTCTGAGGCAGAACCTAGGGCAGATGCACCAAAGCCTTGATTATAACTCTCTTAAGTTCTAAGTCCCTTTGTCCATTATGAACAGTTTCCTAATATAAGAAACTCACACATAGTTTAAGACTAAATTAAGGAATAAGGTGCTCTATAATTTAGAACTAAAAGCTACTATGTCGAAGGGAATATAAAAATAAAAACATCTAAGAATTACCTTAGAGGAACTAGAAGATATTGCAAACTACACATTTGAACATTAATCCTCATGGAATTGCTTCCATTGAAATGTGGTGTTAACATTTATATTAGCTTTTTACTGAAAAAAGCTGTAAGAAGCAGCACCATCAATACACTTCTTGAAACTTTCTATGAAATGTTGAGAGCACTTGGAATTAAACTGATGAGCATCCTTATAAAAACCTCCATGTAACTTCTGTTTTAATTTAGAGGCAGCAGAGATTTTCCCCGCTGAGTAACTAGTATTTTTCTCCTCCTATAAAAATACCCATATAATTCATCTTATTTCCCTTTTTACCCTGGTTATCAAGAAACTCAAGAGTTTTATTACAAACCATGGTAATATTTATGGTTAGTATATCTCTATTCTATCCCACTTTATTTACTGACTAGATAATCCTTATGTATTAATAAAATAATTTTAAAAACAAAAGCATAAATATAACCAAAAAAGGAAAACAGTATTTATTTCATTTTCATTACAAAGCATTCTAGTACTAATGGGACACCAACAGCCAAAGAAAAATATTTCTTAAGAATCAAGAAAGATACTGTACTTTATTGATACTGTGTAGCACTTAAGAGTTTTCATTTGGAAAATGCCCAAATATAAAGTAGTGACTTTTATGCCTTTTCAACATAGTTCTGTCACTAAATCCAACAACTTAAAATAAACTTCGTCACTTTTGTTCAAAACATTTCTATTTGTTTTAAGAAAACTAAACTAAAATATTAAGGAAGTTGGTTTTCTTGCTCTTAAAGACTAAGAGACTATTTAGTGAAGGATGGGGAACGGAACCGGTTATCGCAGAAAGACCCTTTGCCACAGAAATTAAGTGTCTTTCTCCATGTTCAGTGTCTACTTTGCTAGGAGCTCTACAGCTTCTCAGGAAGTCCAAAGCTGAACTCTGCCATGCACCCCAACCCAGAGCACCAGACTCTGGCAGCACCACAGAAACAGAAACTAATGTTCAGATACCAATTTGATGCGGGGGTCAGTGAAGCACACTCCTTTGTCCGGGACAAACCAACACACTCAGGACTGAAAAACCCCCATTCCTTAGAAGTTCTCAGGCTTCGTGAAGAAGACAGAGCTTGCTCTAGGCCAGCAGAGACTGTAGGCAAAAATGTACACCGGGCATTTCAAGCACTGGGGGATGGTTGTTCAATTAGGAATCAAAGCCCTAGGCACAGTGGAGAATGGCTATTACTGGAGAATGGCTGGAAAATGAAGGAAAAACAGGAAGCGGAGACACTAAAATGAAAGGTTCCAAACAAGCACCAAGGACACTACAAGCTATGAGAAGAGTTTTAGACGTTTGTTATGGGAAATGAGAAACCACTGAAGGTTTCTAAATAGAGAAACGGTATGACTGAAGCTATGTTCTAAGAAAATCCAAATTGCGAGAATGGTAAGATCATTTGGAGGTGCTGAGATTATTTACAGGACTACTGAGATACTAAAGACTAGAGTTAATAAGGATGAACAGAGGACGTATCAAAAGGATGTAAGTGTAAATTCTGTAAGATATGTTTAAAACTACTTATGACATTTTGGCATTGAAAACTGGAAAAATTAAGTTATTTTGTGAGTTATTTTTGTCCCTGAAAACACTGCTCTAAAACCATTAAGTGACAATTCTGAGGGTGCTGGCTTTTTATTTTATTTTCTTTTGGATTAATTAAGTTTACACACATAGTGAGGTTCATTTAGTTACTAGTTCAATTAACTGTTCATGAGTTTAGATGTAACATTATAAATGTCTTAATTATATTTTCATAAAGATATACCAAGAAGGTAAGCATATTTTTTAAATTTGTCAAAGGTACAGTTTCTTCTTCAATCCAAGTAATATTGTACATATTTGAGGCAGTAATCAAATTAGATCTTACTTTTCTTATCTAATAAATGAGATGATCTCCATGGTTTCTTTCAACTCTCAGATTTTGTATTCTACCAAGTGATTTTTCTGAACTGCATTTTTATAGGTAATTGTCCCAACTACTGTGATTTCATTTTTCTAATAACATTTACTGAAAAATGGGAGCTTTTATATGAACTGAAGGAATTAATGAAATTAAACTAAATGGGATATGTTACTGAGTGGTAGACTGCTTAATGTTTTTTCTTAATTTAACATAATAATAGCATCTGTTCCAGTCTCTAATCTTAATGAAATTATACATAAACAAATTGATTTTTCCAAAATAATTAAGTGATGATACAGTTAAAAAAACATTTGCACTAGTATGCTGGACACTATGTAAGTAATAATGGTTAATACAGTTAAATTTTTTAGAACACTTCTCTGAAGACAATGAGGATGAAAGATGGCAGAAGTTCCTGGTTTCAATATAATTAGTTAAAAGTAATATGATATAAGTCAACCTAACAATTTCTCAGGGTAAACTATTATCTCAGAATGCTGTCCAACACTTTACCGCCATAACTGAAAAGATACCAATATAGTCTTTTTTCCCCTCACTATAGTGACATATAAATTTCCTGAAAATACATGTCTGTTATTTTCAGTAACATTTCCCTTTGTCCTTTAATGTGACAATTTTATCCTAAATTTCAGCATCAAGTTTCTGGGCAGGAAAACATCTTAGAAACACATGTACTGTAAACTGTACTCTGGAAAAGAATACAAAATAATTAAAAACAGTTTCAGGTTTGGTTCCAGATTTTATTCAATATTTGAAATCCATATAAACCTTCTAATTTTAGGCATAACATTCTTACACTGACAGATCTACTCAATAAATATATATCCTTCTGTTTATGTAAATCCAAAGAAAATAACATAAAGATTAACATTAACTAGTGTAAATAACAGAAAACTATACTCTGGTTATAAAAATTAAGTTTGCTTAAAGAGGAAAACTCTCAGGGAAATATAAAAATTGTTGTTTCAAGATGCATTTACTATTGTTCTTGGAAAAAATTTGAAAACTGAGAAATTTCTGAACTGTATAAAGACCAACCAAACACAACCCACAATGAAGCTCTTAACTACTCAGTACTTTTTCCTATAGCACTCCATATAGACAGCACATATGTTTTTAAGATGTCTTATTTTGAAATCTAATGTAAATTTTCTTTTCTTTTCCCCTTTCACAACCAAGCCTGCTCATTCCTATTGTGCCTCTGCTAAAAAATGTCCATATGCAGATAGAGAAAACGGGGTTTGGACGAGAAATAGCAGAATTATCACATGAAATTTTTTAATCAGAATTTTAAATAACAGAGTTGTATATAAGACTGAGAATTACTAGTGATCTATTTTTACGTAACACACAATCTAGCCTTTTTAAGATAGGAAATATACATTTTTTACAATATTTAAATTTAAACAAAAGCAAATTATCAGGACTCAAAATAACTGAAGATTTAAAGAAAGGTTGTCCTGGCAACCAAATATTGGTGGGGCACTAACTGACATCCAAGGCAACTAGAGGGGAGAGAGTGAGAGAAGATGAAGGTTTGGCATTCTCCGATCATCTCATTATTGTTCTAATGAGGAACTTTGCTCTGGGAATATCATCTCAGCTACTTTCACATCTTTTGTCCTCCTCCCTTCATCTCCCTTTCAGTTCTTAATTAGGCCTTAAAGAGCTCACACTGCCCTTTCAACTGGCTACTGCTCCTGCTTAAACACTGCGCTTTCACAGACAGGTGTTGGCACCAGCAGAGACGATGTACAAACTTAATTACAAAATACTATGTCCAGAAGGGAAGAAAATAACTCGGTGGACGGCTATTACTGGAGAACTTAATGTAAATTACTTCAAACATCTTATAATCTCCAACATAAAAATTGTTCAAATACTTTTCCTCAATAACAGTCAGTGTAAGGATGAGCTTTCTCCCTTAATTGTATCTTGCAGTGAATTAACAACATGTAGTAATCCTTTAACTGTCATTTAGAATAGTTAGCATTCCAGAGAAAAATAATCACACATCATGGATTCTTTTATCACCTTTAAATCCTTTAACTAAAACAATTTTCACATTTTATTTCTTTAAAGATTTCTAAGGATGCTTTAATAGCAATAAATTACAAGATTTGGAAAAGTACATTTACAAGCACATAGAAATTGTAATTAAGGTTACTTAATAAACAATGGCTACACATTAAATCGATTTTTTGATGTTGCATTTTGTTTGAGATTAAGTAACTGCCTGATAGAATTCATTTTACTATCTGATCAAAGGCTGACTTCATATATTCTGACATTTCTTGCCAGACTGCCATATTATAAAGACTTCAGTATTTCTGAAACATCAAAACTCACAAATCATTTACATAAAACAGCAAAAACACAGTACAAAGTCCTGTGCTTCTGCAATGTTTTCTACAATTTTAAAGACAGACAACTGCATTTAAATTTATAAAGTAAATTCTAACTCCACCTCTACTTCTTTTAGGCATATCACATCATAGAAACTCATGATATGTGATCGCTTAAAAAAATTCGTATTTTACATCTGGATCACACACATTAAGGGCAGATGGTGGAAACAGCAACCACAAGACTCTTGAAATAAAGGCTCTATTTCTGTTTTTTAGAGAGAATTTAGGTTTCTACTAAGAACATTTGCTCATATTTTTATAAAGTAACTTATTATCTAGATGTAATGTATTTAGAATTTAACTCTGAAATCCAACACTGGACTTCAGATAACAATAGAAATGAAGTTAAGACAGCAAAAATAATTCTTGCAGAATATGTGAGTGGACTTGGCTGGTGGCCGCCAGTCCTAGTAATATACAATATATGGTTTTGTCCTGACCAGCAAGGCAAGTATCCTAAAGCATTTGTTTTTATATTTCTCAAATATTTTCTTGGTTAACCAGGTCTCTTGCTGGCTGCTTTCCTGATTGTTGAATGTTAACGAGCAGCTTTATTCCTTCTGCAGGTTTCATTCCAACAACAACACATCAGTCTTTTCCACGTGCTCTTAATGCATAACTAAAATGTCCACTTTAACATACTGTTGCTAAACAAAGTGCAAACAAGATATTTAATTCTAAATTGCTTCAATTATAACTGCGTGAACTGGTCACATACAGAAGCTACACCCTTTCATATACTAAAGCAAAGGCTGAATTTCACTTTCCCTCTTGCTCCCCCCAAATAAAGCAGATCTACAACACTTCAGCAACTGAAGTATTAAGGAGAGGGAGGTATTTTGAGGATTGTGTGCCTAAGAGAAGACCAGTTTGCTCTTTAGGAATACTCTAACCCCCTCAGCAACTTACCGGGATTTTCCTGAGGTCTTCATTGCTTGTCAGATTCATATGAAAACTAAGTAATAAAACAAATATAAACATTAAAAGTGTGTTATAGTCCACATGGCAGGAAACAGAATGAGAAAATTCTTAACCAACATTGCAATAAAAATTTCTAGAGTCCAAACTTACTCAGAGAAATGAAGTTGAATCCAAGATGTAAAAGGAAAACAGCAATCACTCAACATTCTTAACATTCACTTAGCTATAATTTTAAACTGTGCAGGAAATCTCTTCAGTTATCAGAATTGAGTATTATGTGTAGTTTCTAAATATCTTTAAGCATAGTATTTTACTCAGCAAGGTACATTATAAAATTAGTTTTTATGACATTATTCATTTTATACACACACTAATTCACCTTAGGACTTGATATGAAACTATGGAGGCTTAAGTAAATTTATGTTTGGAAAGAATAAAAGAGTTAAAGTACTCTCTGTTTAAAATGCTAGAGGTATTAGAAAAATTAACTATCCAACATTACCCTATCAATGAGAATGAGTTCAGATTGGTACGAACCATTTCTGTCATTAATGCGATTTCTAAGTAGCCAGCTTTCAAAATTTAAAGGCTGAAACAGACCAAAGCAAAACAGATTTCTTCCATGCAGAGAATAAGAAAACATCACAGCTGAATGCTATAACCATTTTTGTCTTTGAAACATGTCCATTAGGACCGGGACTATAACCCAAAAGAAGCTCAACTTCAAAGCCATTTGATGAGTAAATATTTCATCAGTGCTTTTCAAGTTTAATTTTTACCCAGCACTTAAGAGTATTAGCCTCAGAACTGCTACAAAGCATTACTGTCCTACAAGCCTTTTTACTTCACGCACACAAGAAAAGACTTACTGTAAGATATGTATTTTTTTCATTATTTGCATATTATCAGCCAAAAAAACTGGAATCCTTTGAAGATTTAAGAAATTCACTTTTGAAACTTATGAGTGTGTGACAGAAAGTATGGACACTAGATATCCAAGCTGGAAAATATTTATAATTACAAGTATATATCCTAAGGCACATAGGCACATACAGCCACATCAAGAGACTGTCACACAGCCAAAGTCTCATTTGTTATGACTAAGATTTGTAGTATGAGCTTCCAAGAATTGGTTGCTGACCTTTTCCAGGTAGAGATCCTGTTGATGAACTTAACATTTCGGTAGGGCTGGGCAACACAGCAGACAAGAGTGAAACATGTTTAAATACCTACAAGGCACTGTTTCCAAGTTTATGTGGCTGCAGCCTTTTCTCATTCCCTGTATCTCACCATCTCTGCGGTGTTGTACCTGCTCTAAGACTGGTGTCACTATACCAGTAAAGTCTAGAGTGGCTGAAAAGAAAACAACAAAAACAAAATCCAGAGAGTTTCACATAGTCCACCTTGCCCTAGAATGCAGCGGTAGCAGCTGCTGACACATGTGATTTCCAATCCAAGACTGTCGAGAGAGGCATCCAATGGGGCTAAGCCCTCCTTGCGCCCCATTATCTCACAGTATTGTTTCTGATGAGTCAAGAAACACGTTCTAGTGTATTATTCTCCATCTGACCGATATTCTTGAAGACAAATGATTTATACCGTTGTCTACCAGAACACCAATGTACTCATGAGCAGAGAACTGACTGAGGATTCTGGAGCAAGGCAGTATGCATTCAAATCCTGGTTCCACCTTATACCACTGTGAACTTGAGGGAACTATTTAACACTTATTATCTCATTCTTTCACTGTAAAATGGGGTGGAAAAATAGCATGATTAAACACTATTCTATGTAAGATACAAAACACAGAATAGTGACTAGCAGGGAGGACATGTGTAATAAACATGTAAACATTGCATAGCACTGTATCAGACAGTTTCAAGCACTTTACCAAAATTAAGACAGACTTCATGACCCCGAAGGGGGTCATACGGTTCCATATCGTTTTATCCTCCATACCTTCATTTTAAAAACACAACAGCAAGTCACAGAGAGGCTGGGTGACACACACACAACACTAGTCCTTTTCTCTCTATATAGATCTTCACAAGCACTGGTTGTACTGCAGATGCCCTGAACTAAGAGGCCACACAAATTGATCAGGTAATACCACCTCATGGTGAGAAAACATGAGGCAGAGCTGTACTTGGGGGAAGCAGGGGAGAGCACTCTTGATAATTTTATTTTTAGAGCACACAAAAAACCACAATGTTCTATTATAGCAAGTCAGCAAGCAGGGCCCACTTCACAGAAAAAGCAGGATCTGAAGTTACGGAAAGGAGCTGGGGCATACCTCAGCAATAGTGTTTGCCCAGCATACATGAGCCGTTGGGTTCCAGTGGAAAAGGTAGACCTGGTAGGCTAGAGGAGGAGGAGAGCTCTGTAGACCACCTGGCATGGTCTGGAGCTGCAGGACAGTACCATCAGGGCACGGTACTGAAGAGACTAGAATACCAGCAACTGGGGAAAAGAGACCCTGAAGGGTTCTCAGGCCAAAGACGATCTTGGACATTTAGATGTTTTATATTTGGTGGCACAATCCATCCTATTACATCCTTGAGAATGAACAATATTATGACTATATAAATTCTAGTGTTATGTCTCAGGAATTCTACAAATATTCTATTTGTTGTAATAAGGGCTTTTAAGGAACAGTCTTTTAGGACAATGATTTTACTAACAAAACACAAACCTAACAATACATAGTAACCTGTAACTTTCACTTAGGAAGTCAAGTGAAACTCAATGACCACTGAAAATTCTTAAGAATGGTTAAGTTTAAAAGGCTCCGACTGTGAGGGAAGGGCATGCAGGACAGCAGCCCCAGCCCTTCTCCATTGTACCTGAATGTGTGAGTGAGCTGAGACCCTTAGCCCAGCCCAGTGCATGTCTGAGTGAGGCTCTTGTAATGGGTATTGTGTGAGCTCTAAAGGCCGATCCCCTCCCTTGTGGTCTGCTTTATACTCACACACTGACATGTCAAACACATGACGAACTCGGTCATTCATGACTGCCTTTTTTGATCTGTCCTTACGGGGAAAAAAAGAGTTAACTGAACTGGATTGAATTAGCTTGGTGAAAAATAAAATGTCTCTATTTATCGAAGTGTGGCACCAATTTGTGATATCTTTCTCTTTGGACTGGTGTCCTCATGTCAGACAAGATATCAAATAATATAGTCTGACTGCTCAATTGAGCTGCTGACAGGTTAAGGGAAATGGTGTTTTGAATCAGGTATAAAAGAAACTCAGACACGCTCATGCTGAAAAAAGTTTATATAAACTGAGATTTCAGAATTTCAGAAGTTTAATTTCAGAAGTCAGAAATGCAGTCTGAAGGAGGCAGAGGATTTTAAAGTAACAAACTGATGAAACTATTTTAAGTTAATATTTTTAAAAAAATATTTTAAATTGACCTTAACATTCAGAAGTTTTTGGGCAAGAGCCTGAATTTTTAATTTTATGCTATTTCTAAATTTTAAAAAATTTTTCCAAGTAAACTGTAATTCTAATATTTAAAATTAAGTTTTAAATTTTTTTGAATTTTTTTATTTTAAAGAGAAAAACAAAAATGATAAAAAACAATTTCAAAACAAGATAGTAGGATACTAACAATGGTTACTATATTGCATATTGTTATCTTTAAAGTAGTTGCTCAGGTTATAACATATAGGTACGCAAAATCAATCAAACAATGTAAGCACGAACTGTTTTTCTCAATGAATAGAAATTAGTAGTATAACTGTCTTAGCTATCTTGTGTGTGTGCGTGTATATATAAATATTTTTCTTTTCCTTTCCTTTTCTCTTTTCCCCCATTTCAGTTGTTCTTTCCTTTTGAGCAGTTTCTTTCCCTTTCACAATATCTATTGTACATTTTGGATCTTGTTTACTCTTTCAGTTTCTTATACTAGGGAGACAGTACAATTTTTACACATGTGCAGTTTTCCAATATTATTCTCGGAATCATTTGCATTTCTTCTATAGTATATTTCTTCATCCTAAAGTTACAATGAATTGTGAATAAACAATTAGGAAGTAAATTCGTGAGAAATTACAGTTGAAATTGTCCTTCAATGTGTGCTGTGGATTAGTTGTCCATTATATAGGTCAGAATAACAAACTAATCTCTAAAGTGAGAAACCGATTACTGCATCAATCATTAGGGGATCTGACCGCAAAATGTGGTTTCTTTTTTAAAAAATTATATATATATATATATATATATATATATATATATACACACTCTTTTAGAACAACAATACCTAGGAAGTGGAAGAGACTATTCAGAGTGAGAAAGCATAAAATGCTGTAAAAATAAAAAACATAGGTAAGAACAAAGCTCTACAGAAACTGTTTAACAGTGCTACTATGAGCCAATGCGTACTGTGTTGGCTGTAGGATATTAAGTATTTCAAAGAGAAGGCATGTAACTACCTTAAAAGGTTTTGGTATTTCAAAAGTCTGATTAGGGCACCACTGCACCTTCCATAACAGCTCTCTCCAAACCCCAGTACTGCAGAAATTATAAAGCAAAATATCTTGGCCTAAAGCGTGACCCCTTTTGCATTTAATAAGTGAATTCAAATTATTTGCAAAATCCAGAGGTGTGCCACCTGGTGGGGGGAGGGAAGTAAATAAAAGGTGGGAATGATAAAAGAAGTAACTTGCTCAAACTTCGGTCAATTCCTTATTGTGTATGGGAGATGCACGCATAACTTTAAAGTATCACAAGATAACTTTTGACATTAATTATTTTCAAATAATTGGTCTTGTTTAACTGAGGGAGTGGGATCTGGAAACCTAGAGCTTCACATCAGTGACAACGATGAAATGAATGCTATTTTTAAACTACTTATGGATAAGGAAATGGGTACAGAGAAGTCAAGAAGGTTACCCAAGTTAATACCAAGAGCAGAGTCAACATGAAAAGGCACCCCAACTCTACAGTCCAAGCTCTTGAGCCCATGTAATTATATACTTCTTTCTTTCCCCATGCAGATTCTAAGCTATGCAATCCTGTGAGTTTTTTTGGAGAGTTTCAAGGAGTCCAGCGCAATTTTCTGAGGATTCTTCCAATCAGGACTGATTAAATTTTAGTATTAAAGACATAGAACAATGCAGGACTTGAAATAACCATGCTCATTATTTCTTCCTGTTCCATTCTGCTCCTCCTTCACCCCAGGAGACTGATCTCCAGCCAGTACATCAGCCTGGTTCCCCGGGCCACTGGCTTCCTCTGGCTCCAGCACTGGGAGGCAGCTCCAAGGAACCAGGATACTGAGACCCCGGGGACAGGTACGAATGCTGCTAATAAGATGGCCCCACCCTCTCCTCAGGCCCTCTGTGTGGAATAGGCTGTGCAGTTGCTGTTCCTTAGACACCAAAGCACGGCAGGACTTTCTAGGTACTACAGGCTCTGGTGCTATATGACCCCTTCTTGATGTCCTTAACTCTGACCACATCTCTTCCCTAAATGTGAACTATGTCAATTGTTTCCTGCTGGACTCAACTGATACAAGGACATAAAATAAATGGCACAAACTATTCACTTAATTTTTTAAAACAATTAAAAGACAAGTTTGTTCTGTTTCTTTATTGGAAAGAAAAACCTTCATCTTCTAGCTTATACTCCATACCTATTTATTTGAACATTATTTCTTTTTTGCTTCTCAAAACATATATATATTCACCTACTTTATAAATGATAATTCACTGTTAGCCGCAAAAAAAACCCTCCTGGTTTTAACAACATGTTTTACATTCACAGAGCTAGAAGGCTTGATAGTCAAATTTATTTCCAAATTAGGACTGTATCTTTAAAGATTCATTGCTCCCGCAGCTTTGAAGTAGTGTAACTACCTACAGCGACTTGTATTTAAATAATGTCACCTAGTAGTTACACTGCCTAACAATTTATGGCACATTTCACAGAATATTTTGTAGCATCTTTCCGAAGGAATCAATAAGATAGACCCAATAACTCACTGTAAAATGTCACCTGCACTCAAAATCCCATGACTGATGACCTGCTCTGCTTCTTCACTCCCTCGGTCATCCCCATAGTCTCCCAGACCACTTGTACTTACTCATCGCTCTCACAGCAGACTTACCACCTCTCGCCTCTAACATTCTACCAACTTTACTTTGATAATCTCTGACCCCGAGTAACCCTGGCTTTGTTGCTTCTACCCACATTCTGTAAACCCAAACACATTTCCACCGCTGGCAGCTACTGCTTCTTTTATGAAAGTCACTAGCGAACCCTTTTTACTATGGCAATCATCTCCCTCTGCTCAACCTCTTAGCTCCATTTCCTTTTTTTAAAGACTTTTCTGTGATACCTGCGAACCACATTTTTTTCCCCTGTATTCCTAAATAGTCCATTCTTTGCCATCATCTTCTGGTTACTATGAGGTCAGAAGCACTGGTTATTTCTTAAGTTTAGTTTCAGATCTTTTACTACTTGGTGATTTCATTTTCTCCTACTACTTCAATTGCCACTGGTACATGGGATGGATGGCTACTAAATCTTTTCAACTACTATCTCTTTATTCTTTATAATGCCATGCTTATCAACTTCTGGTTTTGAAAACCTCAGACTAGGAATCCTACCCAATCTTCAAAGTGCACATACACCAAACCAGTCAACATCTCATCTTGTAGATCAGTCCTCCTGGTTTCCTCCTCCCGCAACAAGCTTCTTGTACCCCCAAAATGAAGCACCAGAGCTATAACCTGCACCCAATTCTTCAGCTGACATTGCTCATAAATCAACTCCTCCATTCAGCTTCAGGCATGGACCTCTCACTACCTCCCTGCTTCTTATCTGCAGGGCTCTTTCTAATCACAAAATCAAGCGCCTTCTGCCTAGAACACAGTAAAGGCTCTCCTTGTCCATCTAGGTTAGCTATGGCTGACTATAGCATTCTCATGCTCTAATCTAACCTCAATATGCAACGTCAACTGTATGGCCTCTACCTTCCTCCTGAGTAAATGTTTTTAGTCTGGCTTTCTAAGTTCATTAAATTCAACCCAATATATCTTTTCAGACTGATGGCCTACCACTCAGTGCCCAGGTACTAGCTACTTACTTGCTGGAAATTTTATGGTTTTTGACTACTTACCAGTCCAATTATTTAAATATAGGATGACCAAAAACTCCATTTTTTCATTAACTTTTGTAAGATAATATAACAAGAAATATAAAAAAAACAATTTTACCGAATTTATTCAATACAAGAATCAACTGCACAATACACCTGCTCAAGCAATGCTCAGTATGGTCAGTATGTAAACCAACATGCCTCTCCAGGGACTCAGTGATGCTTAGGGTGAACTCTTAGCTGGTTAAAACGTAATAAATGAAATGCCACTATTTCAAAGAATTAAGACTAGAACAGAGTGAAAAGAAATGAGTGTAAAGATGTTTTATATGAAAAGTGTGACTCTGATATAAGGTACAGAGGTGTGCCTTCTCTCTCTATCCTCCCCACCAGGGGTTCCCATTCCTAGAAGTCAATTGAAGGACGGAACCATATCTCATTAATCTTTTCAGTTCTAGCATCTGACACACTGTCTATGGTAGGACAGACACCTTAAAAGGTAGCTGTTAAATAATACTAGTACTTAATAAAAATTTGCAAATACTGGGATAATGTGGACAGAGTAAATCAAAGGTAGGTCAGTGCAAATTCAAGCAACAAGCTATCAAGTCCCCAAAGAGAAAAAGAAACTTTTCCTGCATAACAAAAATTACTTTTATCTAGATTTGAGAGCACATTAAAGGAATTTTTTTCACTTTTTAAAACAGAAGGATTTTTCAATACTTATACCTGTCAATGAGTTGAAATAAGTTTTCAAATTGGTGCATTTCCAATAAAAATCAATTCAACCAATCAGTTTCTCCAGCATACCAGTCAGATCTACCAGATTTAGGCATCTGACCACAAGACAGATTAACATAAGATTCTTTTGGTAAATCCTAAATTATTTTCATAGATCTCACTTCATGTCTTGTTCCACAGAAGTTACATGTTAAAGGAATTTTTTAAAATGTAGGTTAATAATCCTCTTTTCAAAGCTCTAAAAAAAATGAACTATCTGTAGAGTCTAACCAATAAATACAATGGTTAGCACATTTCAACTATTCTTTACAAAAAGTTTAGGAAAGAAGGTGAAACTCGGTGTGTCTGTCTGTCTTTCAGTAAGTCAAAGAACTCCGGACCAAATCAAATGATATGACAGAGTAAAATACTATCTTCTCTCTCCTGGGACTGGGCATGCACACGAGACACTCAGATGACAAAAGAGAACTAATACAAAAATTCTATGGGGATTAACAGTAATTTACTTATAAACATTCTCACAGGATATCTTTTATGAGATCTCAGAGGCAAGACAATTACAAATTGTGGTCAGTGACACCAAAGACTATGGACAGCTAGCTCCGACCTGGCTGCTTTTCCTAAATGAGTATGAGCACACTGTATATATTGTTAGAGGAAGCCCTAACACTAGAGGGTTTACGGATGTCTAAGAAATAAAGGCATGTTTCATCCAGAGTACACTGTTTAATCAAGTTTAACTTACAATTTTCTCCTAGTGAAGAAAAGGAATAGTAATTATTACATAGACAGCCAAGCAACTCATAAATTTCTAAACATAGCTCTATGGATCCCAAATTCCATTCCTTTAGAACTAAGCTTCTCAAACTTATTCTCTTTAGTACCCCTAACACATAAGAAGAAATCTAGCAACAAGCATAAAATTTCTTTGACATCTCAAGTTGAACTTAAAAATTCAAGTGAACTTTTGCATTTATTCCATAATATAATCATGTGTCTCTTGAAATACAAAGAATCTTCTGCCACACTGGGAAGTCGTGTTGTGTTTGGCTCATTTCTCTGAGTAGACCCCAGCCTACCATCTGCCACATTATCCACTAGTCAACTTTTTTTTTTTAAATCAAGTTCTTTTCATTTTAAAGCAAAACAGTAGAAGTGAAAAAGAGTGATGAAAACAAGGTACCAGCCAGGGCCAGAACTGGTATAAATCTTTACTTACTTGTAAGACCAGGAACAACCCAGCAAACTTGACCGGCCTGTGCCTGGGAGGAAATGGTTTAAGGACAAACTGGGCAGAGGTGAATCCTCCCTGACAGCAAGGACCAGGCATCCCTGGGCTCCTCTGGAGAAGTGAAAAAAAGCCAGAGGGCCCCCAATGCCACTGGCCATGATAGCCCAATCTGGCTGGTTCCTTTTGTCTGGGCTTGAGATAAGCCTACATTCTAGAAGGGTAGTCTCAGCTTCCCTGGTCATTCCGGTCCCCAGGAAGGCCTCAGCTGTTCAAGAACAACCTGCAGAGAGGGACTTAGCCAGTTAAGCACCCATGTTCCCACCCAGCTACCTCTGCAGAGCCTTTGGAGGAGGAGAATCCAAATCAGCCAGACTTCTCAGGGCCCCGGCCTTGGTTAACACAAGCCACAAACCCCTGTGCAAACTTCTTTCTGAAAACAGAGTTGCTGGGGGTGACTGTGGGGTTTCCACTCCTCCACACTTCCAGCTGAGAAGCCAGCCTTAAAACATGCACAGTAATCAAGGATTTGTTTCAGCAGAGCTATAGAAATCTATTTCTGCTGGAAAAGAATACACTGTTTTATTTAAAAATAAAAACTTTCTAACCTCCCCAACAAACAGGTGAATAATTACTTTACCAAAAATCATTCTACTACATTACACTATATAGCTTTCAGCTTTTTCTAAAAGTTTCTTCGTGAAAAGAAAAATACCATTCAGTAACAGGTAAAGCACAAGGTCCTACTAATTTGAGGACTGTAGTCTTAATGGACTTTAGCATCTGCAAGTTTCTTATGCCACAAAATTTCCCCCACTCTCCTGTTTCTATAGTTTATATAATTAAAATTACTTTTCACTGCAGGAAGTTTTTGTTCTGAATCTGAAACTGTACTAAGAAATGCAGCCTCACTGATACCATTCCTGGAGTTCATGTGTCTCTTCTTATCAAGTATACAATAGCAGTGTTGCTGCTCCAAGTTCTAAAATAATAGTCTTTCATCACAGCACTCACAGGCTGAAAATTCTTCACACATTCTATAGAATTAGGTACAAATCAATCATTCAGGTATGCTAAGTTCATAGTAATAAGGTCCCATCTTCAGTACTGCCTCCAACCTTTAACAGCTGTAGACAGGCTGGGTCCAGGACAGCCTTTTAAAGCATTCATTTTTCTCTTCACTAAAGCCCTTTCCTTTCTTTTCACAGATACATCCTTTAAGGCACTATTAATTTTACCTTTTCCGTAACGCCTAGAGTAACTCTACCCATTTAATCTTCTGTAACTTTCATCTCCAACAGCACTAATTATACTACTCATTAGAACAATGACATACTTTGTATCTATTTGCATTTGGTTTTGAAGACAGAAACTTTGCCTTATGCATCCTTTGAATCACAGTATCAAAAGCATTCTTATTTGAGAAAGAAGAGCAATACAAAATATTACAACTAAGGCCAAACATGTCAACTCCTTACTATCAAGCTCGAAAACAAACACGTTTATTTTAGAATGTCACCCTACATATACCAGGTAGTAATCTAAAGATAGTAGGTCTACAGAGATGGCATTATAAGATCCTACCCACTGCTGCATGTGCAAGAGACATCATTCCATAAAGCAACCTGATAACAATCCAAGAATATTAAATATTCAAATATTTGAAGAATTTTTTAAACATCAGTATGACAGACATTAAAAATACAATTACTTCAGGCATATTTAAGAAACTCGAGTCCAGAAACTTAGCTGATCAGTTCTTATACTCTTAGTTAAAAATAAAGAGACAAAGAAAAAGAGAGACAGACAAGAGTACTTTTCAATGACAAAGAAATGAAAGAGTCCACTTTCAAGTCGTAGGTAGAAGAGAACACCGGTGCTTGTGTGAATTTCCTAACAGGCACCCTTTTCCCCAAGGGGACTCTGAAATGTTCTAAGGTGCTTTTAAAAGTAACATTTATTTTTCTTACTGTAATAGTTTAAACTGTCTTAAACAAACTCTAATCTTAAATTTTTTTAAAGTTAAGAATATACTGTGACTAAGAAAAATTCCATCTAATTTAAAGCAACTGTTATGTTACATAGATGCTATGTAATAAGAGCATACCAAAAGTGACCATTTCTAAGTATACTGTGTCAAACATGCATCTCATATTTAATTTCATCTACACCAAGGTTGTTATCCCCATTTTACAGTTAGAAAAAAAATAAGGCTTTGAAAGGTTAATAAGCAAGGTCACGCAGTTATTTAACAGACTCAAACCCAGACCTGACTCCTAAATCTGAACTTTTTCATACTTCTCCTTCACTTCCTTTACAATGTTTTTATTAGTACTTACATTATGTTACATTGTAAAATACTTTATTGGAAGAAGTAAATCAAGCATACCTCTGAATCAAAAATTATATTCAGTGTGACTTTCATTTTTAATAATTTTGGGCAATTAAATGTCTTTGAAGTTGAAAAAATCTATATGAAATAAAAACACTGTACACTTATGATAAAATATGTGATTAACATGAACACCCCATTCCCATATCAGGCTTCTTAACAAAGAGTTCATTATACTCAATGTGGAGCTGCTGCAGGGCACTTGCTAATTGGCTCCTTGGTAGCCTACAGCAGCAAACATGCCTCCTTATGAACCTACCAGGCAGGGAATGACAGACATAGGATACAGCTCATAATTCCAACTATAAAAAAATGGTGAAACAATTCAGCTGTTAGTAAAAAGCTAACGATATAATAGTACATAGTCACTATAAAATATTACTTCAAAATGATCTAACCACTTTTTAAAATGAGTTTCCTTGCTACTTACTAAAATGGTCTACCTAATGACTCATTCCCCAACTTCAGTCATATTCAATGGTCAAGATCAAATCAAGCCCAACAGCTTCTTCCTTTGAAGAAGCATTTCCTCCTTCCAGTAGACTGAATTGTTCTTTCTTCCTTTCCTAAAGTAAACTCAGTATATTTCTGTCCAACACAATTCATTCTATGTTGACTGTAAGTCATTTCTTATATACCCTTGTCCATAGCTGGTATGGCTAGGACTTTAGCACTCTGTAAATAATACCTTAAAACCTACACTCAGCCTTAGTGGAACTTTGGGTACATTTGTTAAATCATAAAGAACTAGCCATTTGAGTTGTTCTGCTCTAAGACAGCCAAGATGATAGAAGTAACTGCTATCTAAGTGATATTAATTCTTGATTATCAGACTTCTAAGCTTAAAATAAGTACATTAATGTCTTTGGTATATATTTAGTATACAATAAATATTTTAATATTTATTTATAGTTGTACAGTAATAGAACAATGCATAACGTAGTAATACAATGATCAAAGAGCAATGATTCATCTTTAAAATGTAAGTTGAAAGACATATGTCAAATGTTTGGATTCCAACATTTTTTGAAATGGATTAAATATATATAAGGAAAATTGCTGCGTTAACAAGTCACCTGCTTTATTTTACACCAATAGCAGCTATTTAAAACATCCTGGCCACAAGGTAACACTACTACCATGAATTAAATATATAGAAACACTACCTGCGTTTCAAAAGGTACAGGTTCACTGTTATTTAAAAAAAGTAATCCTGGGTGATGAAATCACACTGCTCAACAGAAAATATTCTAGGCATACAACCAGGTGGCCTGGAAAAGTGCTGCACACAGAAAGAAGGGCCAAGTATATAAGAAATACAAACTGTTCTCTTAGTAAGAAACGAACAGAAGGAGTCCAGGAAAGACAAGATTTGGTAAAGCCAAAATCGCTGGAGAGAAATATGTGTGTTAATTACAATGTTAAAGAGAAAATACTTTAAATGTATTCATTTCTAAGTAGTTACTGAAATTTGCATTCTTGTGCTTGAAGAAGCCAAAGTTTGTTAAGGTGTTGAAAATCAAACTTTCAAGAACGTTTACTGTTTTGATACTAATATGCTAGTCTCAACTCAAATAGTTTCTATTTTCTAAAACAAAAAAGTGCCTAATGAAAATGAACAAAAACAAAAAATTCAATCTCTCCTTCAAGACTAGAATCCCAACTCTGATTGGGGACTACAGACCTGACACTGTCAGGACTGAAGATCTTACACTGTCATGCTAAATAAAATTCAACTTTTAAAACTACTACATTTCATCAAATTTAAAATTCTTTCTTCTCCCTTACAAATCCCCCACCATCACTCCAACCACTCAAAAGCAGAATGAGCAAGTTGTTTATTTTAGCCCAGAAATACTTTTGAAAGGTGTTCCATCTTTTTTCAACTTCACTGAAATGCCCTCTACAAGTTCATCTCAATAGTAATAACTTTCTAACTAGCTCTCTTGCTTACTTGAGTTCTGAGTCTTCTTTGCTATCCCCTACCCCACAGGTATTCCATGCTAGCCTGTTAATTCAATCATCTCACATCCTGACTTGAAAATGTCCCCAGATTCCTAGTTTCCACACTATCCAGTACTCAGCATAAAATTAAGAACTACATTTATCTGCATACCTTCTTTCCATAAGCTCAAAGATGATTTATATCTTAATAATCTGATGTCTTTGCATATGATTAATATTCAAAAATAATAATGAAAACATTTGACTATGAGAACTGAAATTTTATAAAATCACCCCAAGGGACTGCAGTAGCCACAGTGAGCTATGTGGCCATGGAAGAATTAGGACTTGCAAGTGCTTTCTTTGTATTAACCTTTAGAATATGTTTGTAAGAAATGTTTGCTGAATTTGGGAGTTTTCTAAACCAAAATTTAAAATTCATAGCCCGGAAATATCAAACTTAGGCAGAAACTAGCTAGGTCAGGTATTTGCAAGTAGAAATACCAACTCTGTCTTGAAGGCAGCATAGAAGCCTGACTGGAGGAATTTGGGCTAATAGGTAAAATGCAAACAGGAACTAGGGCAGTCCCCTTTTCTGCCTATATCCTGACCATTTTAAAGTCAATGTGAGAACACCGTCAAGCAATTTTAGCCAACAGGCCACAAGCGAAAAAACACACTGAACAATAAATGTTTAAAATAATTGAAAGTTACACAATTTATGTGTGCCCAATGTAGTTTTCTCAAATACATGTTCATTAGGGGCAAATAACAGAAATTATTGATCTGTATTTAACCATCTCCCCTGTTCTTAGATTTTACAAAGAAATAATTCTCTCAAATTTTACCCTAAAGAAGCTTACATATTGATTTATAAAAATTAACCCAACAGGGTCACTGGAATATAATCTTAATACCTGCCTATCAGAAGCCTCTAGAGGACTTACATACTCTATCTTGTATTTGATCATATCGAAACAACCTGTTCTCTTTAACTATCGGACTCGCTATGTGTTATCCTGTGTCCAGTGCCTAAGAGCTCATTAATTACCTAAACTATATCTCCATAGGTCTTGTTAATTACCCGTCTCCTGTCTCAGAGGACCTTGTTAATAACTTGTACAGTCTCTCTAAAGAGGTCCTAACAACACATTAAAATTAAAGATGCTTTTCTTTTAGCACCTGTCAAGTGCTGTAAATTGAGAAATTTTCACATCAGTGTATTAGCCTACAGTAGTTTTTGTAGGTTTTTTGGCTTGTTTTCTTCTCTCTCACATAATCTCTCTGTATCTTATTAATCTCTGTTCAAAAAAAATTAGCAAACTTTGTCATTTTGTAACAGAGCTTTTTTTGTTTTCAATTTTGAAGACTATAAATATCAATTTGCATTAGTGAGTTAGCAAAAAGATGGCATGGTTGGTATCTGCAAATTAACCCATTGGGAGACACACCAATTAATGAGACCTATTATAATGAGTATTAAGATGACAAAGGGTAAAAAAGTTTCAAGTAGTCTCTGCGGAGTTAAACACAGAAGTTCTACTTAGTGTTATGGGAACTAATCAATCGCCTATTTCATGTTCCCAGTCACTGTTATACTGAAAACACTCCGCAAATCCCTGGACATTAATGGATTAATGGCTCTACAAGTCTTGAAAAGTTTGTTTTCAGTCTCATAAATTTTCAACTGTTTAAAAGATTTATGGTCTACCACGAATAACAGACAAAACAAATACGAACAAAAAGTAAACAGTTATTAACATAAGCCTCAAGCATGGTAAAATTTACGATGCCAAAAACTGAGCTTGAAACTCATTCATGAAAAAAAAAGATACCTATAGGGGTGTTATAAAAATTAAGTTTTGAAAACTATGAGAAGGGTCTTTTCTTTCAGAACACTTATTTACTTTTTGAAATAAAAATGTAACCTGTGTTAACAAGTTTGCATGTTATACAACTTCATAACAAAGCTTACATGATAATAGGCCTGTGGTGATTTTTGATTTATGAAAATTAGAAACACACTTAAATATACATTCTGGGTAACCACTTTTTGGAGTTCCTAAGAAAAATAAGAGACAATCATAGACAACAATTAACTAGTTATGGAAAGAAAAAAAGGGAAGGAGGGAAAGAGGTCAACTTGATCTTAAAAGGCACACTGTCATGTAAAATTTAAAAATACTAGCAATAAATATAAGGTCCCGATCCTAAATATCATTTCTGCACTGTCTTAAAAATGTAAGTATTTGATCTAACCTAAATTCATCAGCTAAGGAGGAGGCAGGCTTTTGCACAGCAAATATTATAAACAAAAATACACACTCTAATAAAATCAATACTACCAAGAATAAGATAAAACATAGCACTCAGTTATCCTAGAGCAACTAAAAATGTGCTAGTGGTTTTCACAACTGCAGTAAAGTACAAAGTAGGGAACTAAAAGCATATTCACAAATAGATAAATGTCCCCAAAATACAATTCTCTGGTAAAAATGTCTACAATTAGTCCTTGTTCTCTGATTGGCTTTTCCTCTAGCCTCAAATTATATTAGCTTTTTGCAAGAGTAGCCTTATATTACTGAGTTTCATAAAATTCAGAGAAAGACATACACAGTAATTTCCCCTGCAAGTTAAGGAGTTTCCCTAACTAGGTGGAAAACTGAACTTTTTCAGTGAACTTAAAGCTCCTTAGAAAAATGCTATGTACATCACAGAATTTCTCTTCAACTGACTGGGTAGAATACAAATATAAGCATATTTTGAAGTATCACTTATCACTTTTGGTGGCCATGTTTTTACCTGACCCACAAGAAACAATTCATGCACAGATACCATAAATAGCAAATAATACAACACATGTGCCTAGTCTTCAATGCTCAGTACATAACTCAGGTATTGGGTCCTTTCTATTTTTTAACATATTCATCCAAATCTCTTACTCTTCTTTCAACTTTCCATTTCAGTTAGGGTCTGGTCCTATAGCAAAGGACTAAGTGTATGGGACTAAGTTGTCTGTTCAAACATGAATTTATCAGCACAACTCACAATTCCTAGTCCTTAAAAAATAGTTTACTGTTGAGCTAATATTGTTTGGATAATATTTTATGCCTATACTTATACTTGGAGTAACTACTATGGAGACAACAATATGCAATGTATTAATTATTTGCACTGTCCTACTCGCCTGTTTTGAAACTATTTTGTTGTTTTTTACTTTTTCTTCTTTAAAATAAATAAAAATAAAAAATGATTTACTGGAGGCTTATGAAGTAAATACATGATAAAATTTAGATCAGCAATGTGTAAACCTGATTGATGACCAGTGGGAAATTTTGGATGTTGATTTGTCTTTCAGAACCCACTCACTAAAAATCCTAATCCCGTCTGAGGTAAGGTCCACCAAACTGCGGTTTCAAACAAATTCCAAGACCCATAAAGATACTGTCATGCAAATTTAAAAATATTACAGGACATGAATTATGAAGTCAGCTCAGTGGGGAAGACTATAAGAACAGATACAGTAAACACCACAGGACTTCTGCATCAGCAGAAATCCAAAGGGAAACACCAAGTTATTACTCAAGAATTAGAGATTTTAGCATTAGTGAGAAATGGGCTTTTGACATTCAAGAGACAAGTTAAGTGTATAGCACACACCTGAGCCAGAAATGGAGCTGCGTGGCTTACAGGTCTGCAGAGATACAGTAAGAAAATTAACTCACTTAGAACAGTGATGAGAAATAGCAAAAGAATAGCTGTAATTTAGAAAGAAGAGTTCAGATTTGGTGTTGCAAACTAGTAATTCTTAAAACGCTTTTAACCTGGGGTCTCTCAAACAGAAGATACTATGGCCCACTCCCCTGCTTAGAAGGATAAGCAATGCTAAGTGTATAATATATAAATACCTGCAAAAATCTCAGCAACTTGATATTCTGATAGTCTACCATTCAGACAAAGCACAATTGGGTATTCCTGATCTGGCACCATTCACATGCGTGCAGGGACCCAGGTTGTCCATTCAGCTGATCAGGATTAACACAGTATTTCTATCATAAGATAAATAGTAAATACTTTGGTTTTACAGGCCATATGGCCTCTGCCCTAACTACCGAATTCTACCACAGTCACAGAAAAACAGCCGCACACAGATAAGAGCAGGTACGTTCCAACAAAATTTTATTTGTAGAAACAAGCACTAGCAAACAAGCCAGATTTGGCCTACAAGCTTCATTTGCCAACCACTGGTCTAGGGTACGGAGGAAGACTGTGGCCCTCTGTGCGGAAGACTGTGTAAGAGGTTTCCACCTGGAAGTGGTATACATCTACTCTACTCTTAACAAGCTAGTATTTGGTCACATAATGTGGATGAAGTGAAGAGTCTAAAGCTATGCTCCAGTTCTTTAAAGAAAAAGAAAATCAGGTTGGTGAACATACCTATCCATTCACATGTTCCCAGACATGTTTGTTTTTAGAAAATGATATTCTGCTAATAGAAAAAAATCACTGCTTTCCACACTATTAGGAAAAACACCCAACAATTTACTTGATAGGACAGTTGATAAATGATGATAAAAATTTGCTGATAGTGATGCAAATCAATAAAAAGCAAGAGGAGCAACAATTATGAAACACAACTCAAAACCAATTAATAAACTTATAGTAATTTCCCGAGAACTACAAGAATTCCAACTATGCTTTCAAGTACATGTGCAGTAGGAGTCTGACAGGTACCAAGTGTTCCAGAGTTAGATGATAACCAGACTTCGCCATGGAAAGCTGAATTAGTGTCAACAGCACATGCAATGCTATATGCTCATTAAACCTATTCATTTCCTTCTGGATACACAGGTAACCCGTACTCCACAACTGACTGCAATGGGATTGGGCCATAAATGAGCTTTGGCCAAAGGAATATAGGCAGATATAACGCACACCCCTGCCAAGGCCTGCTTCAAAGCAATGTTCCAATTTAGACACGATTCTTTCTTCCCTCTCATACTGATCTTGTAAGCCATGTGACAAAAGGTGGTACTATACCAAGGAAGGAACCTGGTTCCAGAAAGACTACCTGGAGCTGAATGATTCATGGCGCAGAGCACCAACTTTTTCCATCTCCATCTCCATCTCCAGAACTGCTTTGCAACAAGAGTGAGCAATAAACTCTGAATGGAATAAACCACTGAGATGTAGAGCTGTTTATTTCAGCCAGTACCCTATGCTAGGACAGAGTTCTTACAGACTCCAGAAATGTACTATGTTATAAATATTAAATTTTAGTGCTAGTTTAAAACTAACATCTTTAACAATGTTTAGTTGCATAAAAACATGCACATATTCACCTTATGGGTGATGTACTCTCCTTCTATCAAGAAAGATCTTCACGTCCCAAAACTGGGCTGGAAGTAGAAGGCCAACAATGAAAATAGTACTTCAGGAAACTCGTCTGCTTGTGTTTATTTATTCAAAATTTCTACCACCTGCTGCCTACCAAGCATCCTGGTAGAAATTAAGGACAAAAAGATGAATGATATGCTTATGCAGGCCCGAGCCTCAAACTGTAATGGTGGGAGAGAAAAGTGACTAAGCCGTTAGTGAACAATGTGATGCTCACAGAAGATGTAAGATTTACGGAGAAAATGCTACAGCTCAGGAAATCACCACTGCTCCCTAGAAGAGCAGGAAAGGCTTCAAAGAAGCAGGGGCATATTAAGAAGAAAGATACTAGGAATCAGTAACTTCAGGAAAAAAGTGCTTCAAAGAGTCCTACTCTTTGTTGAAGTAACCCAATATAAAGCCTGTTTTCCTCTATCATTTTCCACAAGGATATGGGAACTATTCCAAGAATAGATGAAAAAAAAAGTTTTATGACTTTAAATGTGCTTTTTTTTCCAGGTGGACTTTACCTACAAAAACAAATAAAATCTACTACTTCTAACAAAATGTTCCCTGGTACATTTAAAAGTTTTGGGCACAAAGAAAATTCTCCAGTTTTAATCATATGCATTATTCATTAAGAGTGGAATAGTACAGTTCTTATGTACCTGTAATCACAGGTAAACCAATTCACTCACCAAAAACAAAATCCAATTTTGCAAGTGCATATTTTATCTTCTACTTTCTTCAATATGTTTACACACTGTTCCCAAGAACCGGAAAGACTCTATAAAGAGATCTATTTAGCATGACTGGAAAAATAATTCATAGCACGTGTCCAAGTGATATGAGTTGGTAGCTTCAAAAGTGCATTTGATTTGGATGTTAATGTGAGAAGTTTATGTCCCACATAAGTGAGGGATGATACTGGGAGGATGAATAGGAACAGTACACATACACTACTGTGGAAAGACAACAATACCTTGACAATATCCTTTCAAATTCTACCCAAGATAAAGATGCTTGCTGAAAATGTGATCTCTACTCTTTTTCTAGGTCTACTTATACTGAATTCATCTTTTTTTTTTACACTTAATTAGAGCTATCCCCTTTCTGCACATTTTGCATTTACTGCAAAGATGGCCTGTGACACAAAGTGACTTTTAGAAATGTACACAGAATGTCCTCATATCCAGTGTTCTATAAATACAGAGGAGAAAAAAGTTTTAAAAGTAAAAAACTTCATGTAATTGCAATCTTTTTATACATACGTCATGAAACAGCTCTATTTTTGACAGAAACCATATTATGAAGTAACTTAAAACAAAGCCTAAATCTATCAAAAGGCCACACTTTTAAAACCCATGGCAGTCCATGTATACAAGTCCAAATACAAACCAATTAAAGATTTAAGGATACTTATTTTTTTCATATTTTGATTCTATTTAAAAATATAACTTTTTTACCATTTCCCATTTTCTTGCTCCTCATTAAGTTATTTTAGACAACTGTTTCCAACAACTTTCTACAAAAATAAGTCTAGTAAAAGGTGAAGAAAGGAAATTTTTTTATCTATCCATATAATTTAGGATTTAATGAAATATATGAGGTAAACTATGCAAAATACCAATGTAAAATATTTTAGAACAGCATATCAAAACTAAACTGTCCAATAAAAAATACAGATACTATAGATAAAATTTTGTTTTTCTAGAGTCTATAAACAAAAGTAAATGATGCTTTCTAAAATCACAGAAAATACCCATTTATTTAGAACACAAACTTCCCTTCAAAAATTTTAAATTTATATTTTCTAACATGTCATAGAAGATACACAAACAAGATATGGGTGAGAAAAGCCTAAAAACTGACTGTTCGCACGTTTTCTGTTTGTAGAGCAACCAAGAAAATGCTGCTTTTTAATACAAAGACATAACAATGCATAAAACATAATACAGGTTGAATTTCACTTACCCAAAATGCTTGGGAACCAGAGTTTCACATTTTAGGACTTTCTGATCTTTGGGATATTAGCATTTATTATACTTGAGTATTCCTACTCCAAAAATTCAAAATCTGAAATGCCCCAAAACCCCAAACTCAAAGAATTCTATTATTATGAAATCATTAACACTTAACGCCAGTATTTCTTAAGGAAAAGCATTTCAGATTTTGGGTTCTGGCTTAGGGACGCTCATATCATGGCAGTCATTATTTACCAGTTCCTATTTGGGGCCTGAAGTACTGCATACAGTACTTCCTACACTATTTATCCTGAGTTCTACCAGTAGGTATTATTTCCCTCATTTCAAAGACGAAGATGCTGCGGTTTACAGAGGTCATAGCACTACTAAGCGAAGATTCCCACTCAGGTGTCTATATAAACTTCCATTACATGGCAAACATTCCACAGTGCACTGCCATGAAAATAGTTTAAACTTTCATTAAATTCATTGTATTCTTTGCTTGAGGTTTCCTCAATAATCCATCATTTACTTCTGCATATTCCACAATGGTATTTAAACACTGATAGCTCTGACTTCTAAGGAGTAATTTACATGTAGTATACACACATATACACATAAGTGAGAATTCAGAGTTTGAAAAATCTAATTCTTTATCATAATACTTATTCCTATGACTATAAATCATCATATAGAGCCCTTTGGCACACTATACCGAAGTACCCACAAAGTTATTGAATTCCACTAACATTCACAAATAAAAACTTTTCCAAATAGTCATTTAATAAGTACAATTAACATCTATTATGAAACCGTAAGTACTTAAGCCAGTATTTCTTAAATAGCCCACAGGATGCTACTGGTCTACTGTTCTCTCCAGACAGCCCAAGAATTCATACCTGGAACACATACAGCAACAGCTTTCTGAAACCTCTGCGTTATTCACTCTCATCATGTTTCATCAAAAGCCATGCGCTTGCGCTAAAGTTTTAGAGAGTTTCTGGCACACATAAATGAAAGTAGACTGGGGGGATTAGGGGGGGAAGCATCTTTTATTCATCCAGGATGAAAAGTTCAATTTAGAACATATATGTAACTCTGTCTGGCTCTATAATTAACTTTAAAAATAAGAAATGAAACAAATTTAAAATACTCATGTCTTTAAAAGAAGTATTTGGTATTTTCAAGTACAAGATTTTTCCAAATAGCACAAATTTCACCCATATTAAGCTTACCTTGAAGATGGCATTATATTTGAAGCCCTGAATTTTGTTGTAAATGGATTAGTTGACTCATAATCAAAATAGTCCTGCCGATTTTCACTAAAAGCATTGGGTGATTTCAAGTCACAAGGGCTATCCGAACCCCCATTGTTCAGTTTATCAGACCTTCTGCTTTCTTTTTTCCCAGTCACTCTTTCAAACAGGCTAACTTTCTCCCTTTTCTCTCTTTTATTTTCTTTTCTTACTTCAATTGGTTTTGAAAACAAATTCATGCTACTGTCCCATGATTCACTGCTTTCTTCAAATGGATTTTTCTTTCTTGGCAGTGTTGCAAATTTTTGGGGTAATGAAGCAGTCACGTTCGTAAATAGGTCATTTTGTCTTCCAAAAGACAATTCACCTTCATCCACAATGCTGTCAGGTTGGTTCATTTTAGAAGTATCAAAGCTTAATGTTCTTCTGTGTGGAGATTTGAGACTTCCTACAAACAATTTTGCAGTTAGTACACAATCAGTGACACATTACATCACACTATTTGACACAACACGTGCATTCTGCTGCTTTTAGAATGAGCACAATTAGCTATTTAAAGGTTTTAACCTTAAAAATAATCATGGAAAACAACCTTAAAGTGGTAAGGTACAGCAGTCTGAAGTGTCTAGGTTAATAATAATTAGTGCACTGTTAAGACAATTACTAATTTACTAGGCTCAGGAACCATCGCATAAACAAATACCAAGAATCTATTGGGATGATAATGCTGGAAATTCACAAAGACATTTCTTTCTTCATGACATATTAGCATTGTTTACTTTCTTACTTCCGAACATAAAAGTATTATTTTACGAACTTTATTAAAAAAATGGAATATTCATTTATGTTTCTGTCTTTCAAGGCAGAAGAAACAGCCATTAAAAAAGAAGGCAGACCATGAAGGAAACTGGAACTCATTATCATCTAATAATATAAATACAAATTCAGACACGCTCTGCCTTCAACAAACTTACCAACTTGGGGTATCGTAGACACACAATTAATATTCAATATATGATCAAATTTTAAAAATACTAGAAACTTCATGGTTTTTTCTAGTTTTAGAAATCAAATCTTAAAAACCAGAAAGGTATTTCAGACCACTAAAAGTACAACTAGAAAGAAGGAGCCACTTACCACTTTCTGGAACTGCTCCAAAAGAATCTATCTGGCGTCCAAGAAGATGTGTTTGACCTACAGTGCCAGACTTTAGTTTCTCAGAAGATACGTGGGACCCAGTTAAATCAGACATTGAATGTGCAGAAGAGAGTCTCTGAGGACCCAAAAGAAAAGGCTTTTTTGGTTTGGATTTCATCTGTATTTCACCACTTGAAAATTCAGTATTGGCATCAGGCATGTGAGTACTTGGAATGATTGCAGAAGATGTATCAGAAAATGTCCCATCATTTTTTCTACCTTTCATCTTATCTTTTAATTTTGCAAAAGGAGATCTTGTTTTGTCCTTCATTGATAAGTCAAACATACTTGCTGTCATATTGTTCCTCATAAATTGAATATTGACCTTTATCTCACCCCTGTTTTTGATTCTTTTTCCTTGTTTTGATTCTAATCTAAACCACCTTAAAGAAAAGAAAAAAACAGGTTGTAACATTTAATAAAGAAAGGATGTTAAGCTTTGCTATACACAAATAGCTACATCATCCAAAGCTACACATCAAGGCAGTATTAAGCATGAGTGAGAGCCTGCTCACAAGAGAAGCTCCAGTTTCCCCCACTGTTTAACTTTAAAAATTGATCAGTTTCTGTAATGTGACATATACTAAGGCAACAGATCTCTGGTGAATATGATAAGGTGTTTAGATAACATTTTCTTTCATACTTGAAAATTACTCATCATCAAAAATTCTTACCAGCAATAGTTAGTACGTTTCCACATAGGATAATTATTTCTAATGGCTAAAGACATTTTTTAACATTAAAGGATACTGAAGCAGAGATTTTAAAAGAATTCATCAATTCAAATTATGGCTACTATAAAATGATAAATAATGATAACATTTTAATAAAATACTTCGCCCATCTCAAATATTACTTATATAAAAGCATTAAAAGAATTTTAATGGTGACTATTACTAATAGTTTGCTAGTCATTAAAGCTGCAAAAGATGTAATTTACATTCATCTAAATGGATCAATATGCAAATTACAAATATAGTATGCAAATGACGAATAACAAATCATGAAGTTTTCAAAAAGTTTAAATGCTTCTGTTAGAATCTACTTGCTTCATTTATTGTTGCTACTGTGATGCTACTGAATAAAAATTACCTTATAAAGCCAAATCTTAAGTTTTCATTCACTTCAGTATATTATATTGCCCATTTTTAAATGACGTATGAGAAGCAAAGTTTATTTTGGTTTTGTTTATAGTACTTTTATCCATGAGAAATTCTCCAGTTCTTGGTGTCATAAGTTGTCTTTCTACAGGGCAAACAGCCCAAAGAAAACTGTAAAATTGAGTCTAAAAAAGTGTTTGTAAGGGGCTGGGGATTTAGCTCAGCAGCACAGCGCCTGCCTGGCAAGTGCAAGGTCGTGAGTTCGATTCCCGGTACCAGAAAAAAAACAACAAAAAAAAGTATTTCTACAATGTATTCACATTCCTTAGCAATGAGGCATGATAGCCATTCCTTCAGATAAGTTATTAAATGCACTCTACTTTGAGTGTGGCAGATTTTCTTAGCTACAAAGGAACTCTTATCTAGTTTTACATTAGTCCTTTCTCTCATTGTTATCAACAAGAAACGCCAAAAAACACTGCACTTATTATACACCTTGTGGAAGACTGGTTCACAGACCTTTCCAGGAAGGAGAGGGAATGACCATATTAACATTTATACCACTTAAGTCACAGCAAGTAACATGCTGGTGAAATGTGTTTTCTTTATCCATTACATTGGAGCAATTAAGGTATGGAGTAGTTGTATCAAAACAGTTTCTTAGAAGAGATTATTTTATAATTGAAAGTGTTAACCTGAGACCAAAAGCCTTTATATAAGACAAACAGAAAAAACTGAAAAAACAGAGACCAGAAAGAGAAAATGACAATAATAAACTACGGACTACAGAACCATGAAAGATACAAATCTGAGCATGCAAATGCCTGGAAATGGAGCAAGGTTATACATTCAGCAATTAACTCATGGCTGTGGAAAACAGAGTCATTTTCAGCGTGGGGAGGGAAGGAACACTTTTGATAGATGCTATCGCAGAAATACCGTTACATCTCCAGCTACACAGAAAATAGGTGAATACAATTTCTGAGAAAACAAGCAAACATATGGTATTTGGATGTGTATAATAAAGTGAATCTGAGAAGAAAACAAACCAATAACCCCAAAAATGTAGATAAAAAGAGTCAAAATTCACAGAATTTTAGCTGTAAGATCAAGTAAAATAATCTACTTTAACATCCTTATTTCACAGATGAGGAAATTGAGGCATAGAGAATGATATGTAATTTCCCAACATCAGAGTAAAATCAAATAAGGAAAAAAATCCCAAGCTGATGAATAACAGCTGTAGGAAAATAGTTCTTCCTTATTTGACGAACCACATGTGTTAATAAGGTTAACCGCATGGTTGCCACGTATTACAGGATACTGCATTTAAGCAGGAGGCATGATAGCCACGGAAGGTGGCTATACAGACTTTCCACCATCAGAGTATAAGCTTCTTGAAGGCAGTTAACTGTATATGAAATAAAATGCTTACTCAGTTGTTATTTCCAGAACCAATATTCTTAAAATCACCAACCTATACCAACATGTGTGTGTTGTAATGTGTTGTTTTTCAGTAGGGAACGGGAGAGACCTAGGTAAGCTTTAAAGAGTAAAGCAACTCTGTATTTAAATAAAAATTATAAATACGGTGTATTTCCACCCCTTCCAAAACCCTGCAAAGTATTCTAACATTATAAATTAGTGTATTCCTTAGAATACACTAATTTTAAAAAAAATAAGAATAACAATTAATTTAGCTGCTTTGTTTTGAAATTGATATAGGCGAGAAGTCTTAATGAGACCTTCAAAAATCACTCCTGAGAGTGTTTGTTTTCCCAGGCTTCAAAAAGATAAAATGAAGACATAGCATCTGGGGTTTACTGGATTAATGCTGATTTTTTTCACCTCTGGAGCGCTGGATTTAAACTGTTTATGGCCTCTGTTCAATTTTCAGTGGGCACAGGTCCATGTCCCAAAACCACCACACATGTGGGAACTATTCCCAAGCAATTGGTGCTGTGTGGTCAGAAATGGGACAAGATTGGCAGTAAGGGTGCCAGAGGCCAAGAAGCAGGTGCACTTAGGAGACCCCCACAAAGTCCTAAAATCCACATATGTTTGAGTCATGCCTAACTCTGGGGTCTCTTCATTGTTACTTATTTTCATGAACGTTTTTTTAAAAATCGACATCACCTACTTCTGTTGTAAGAAAAAAAAAATCAACATATATTACATAATAGCATCAACAATTTACCATTCTGTTATCAAACATATAGTTCCTTAAACTATGTGAGGCAACCAACCCAAATAACCATTGAAGAGGGAGGTAAGAGGTTCTCTATCTACTAAAAGGGTCTGGCTCAGACCCTTTACCTCTTCTCCTTAAAAGAAAAAAAGAAGTATTTTCAAGGTGTAAAGCAAGTAATACAATACTTTTAACTATTCCATTTCTTTGCCTTTTGTGACACTACTGGAGGACAAGATGTAAATACTTGTCCTCAGTCTTAAAAAGTAAAAAGTGTCACACCCAGCAGTTTCATGGGACTTTTCTAAATCAGCTGGTAGCCTTCATCACTCACACCAGTTTTCTAAAAAGTGCTTGTGAATAATATGCTGACAAGGTTCAGCAATGTGCTGAATATTAAGTATCTTTCTTGAAATACACCGGTGGCTCAAGTCTGTCTCTTACTATGCCACATGTACAGCTGTGCTAGAAAAAGGAAGCTATTAAATATATTAAAAATCTAGAAATATTACCAATAAAGATACCTCATCAAATACAAGCTCCCCATTTATCCACAAAGAAAATGTTAAAGGTTTAATAACATGAAAATCACTTGAATGCAATAACATCACAAGCCCTATTGATAACATTTCAAAGCATTTCTCCCCCTGAGGTTCTAATCAATTTTATATAAAGACTACAATATTAGGAGTATTGCTTATGGCCATGTTTAATGTAACTGATGCTGCCAAAGACAGGAATAAAGAAGAAACTTTAAAAGGTTCATTTTCAGATTCTTTCACACTTGGACGTATTTTAACTTGAAAAGTTTATGTCTTCGAGGCCTGCATTATATTATACATTAATATTAAATGGGCCCTTTAAACATAGTTCAAAATTTGAAGTTACAACATACTCATAAGTTTACCTTCAAAACAATTTACATAGTATATACTGAATCACACCGAATTAGCAATTTAAAACAAATTATTTGGTAATTATTTTTTCATTTTAAATTTGATGAATACTGTGCAGGAAACAATGCTATTTTTAAGTATAAAGCAGTTCTGCTATTAAAATCATTTATGAATGTGCAACTTTAAAAAACACCTTTTCTCCTCTTTAAAAATATTTGTCTCTTCAACTAGTTTAAATTTTTACCATTTTTCCTCCTGCACTCCTAGTATTTCTCATCTCACTTCCCTTTCACCCTACATGTACTGAATTTAAAAGTCCTGATTCAAAATAAAACAATTAACTCCCATGAGAAGTCTCCAGGCAGATTAAGTATACAAAAACCAAGAGATGGTTGTTTTAAAATACAAGAAATTAACACAAACTTAGCAAAAATTATTATTGTACACTAGTTTTAATGAGTACATATATTTCAATTATGACTGAAAGAAACATCAAAACTACTCCGGAAATCTGAAGTACTCTTACAAGTTGAAACCATTTTTCTCCCACTAATTTCATTGATCTCGATGTTCTTTCAGGCTAAAAAAACAAAAAAAAACTGTAAGGTTAATAGATGGGTGAATTATCTATTTCTGAAAATATTTTTTTCAGTGTAAGACATATACGGTGTTCATCTGTATTACGATTTTTCAAATTAAAATATATCTAACTCCAGCTTGAAAGACTGAAAAGGCCACATTTTCATTGAAGAAGTCATTAAATCGCTTCATCACAAGAATTTAATCATTGTCTACAATCTTACAGCAGTTAATAAGGTCTAAACATACTAGCTTTGCAAAACGAACTCTGAAGTAATACAATAGCTCCAGTATATTGCAAATTCAAAGAGAAATGTTAGTGAGTTCAAGACTGAGAACATTTGTACGTACTTTGAAAACTTTTCTTTTAACACCTTTATACTCTAACAAGATGTACTGACCCTGAAAAACGGCTAGGCTAAAGTAAGGGCCAACTGTGTTTATAGTTCTAAAATGAAATAGTGAGTTTTAAAATTGGTAATATATAGTTTGACAGCCACGGAGTTCATCATACATATAAACATTACATTGGAAGATTTAATTTTCTGATTTTCCACATCATGGGAAACTGTAATGTTTAAAGAACATAATTTATACCTACAATGGTTCTAGTCAGCCAACACTGTGATCCAACCCTTTTTAAAAAGTGAAATAATATTGACGTTCTTAAAATCTGGTAAAAAATATTCAATTATTTAACATGTTTACCTCGGACAGAAAGGAGGAATAATACATCATTAATCACTCCATTTAAAAAATGTTTCATCACAAGGGCTATTTTTACTTCCGTCATGCAAATAAGGTGCTTAAAACTGGGTCATATTTCAATCCAAAACCAATGCCCCATGTACACAAATAGATTTCCAAGAACAGAAACACCATAAATAAGGTATAGGTAAGCTCCCCAAAATTCAAAACAAATTACATAACTTACTCTGTTTTCCTCCTTTGTTTGTCCTCAAAGATGTCATTGAGATTGATTGCCACCTGCCCTAAAAATTTATCCAGACCTACCAGGGATCTGTGCATAACTATAAGGAAAAGAATGTATTTCTCTGGATTCCCCTGCATTAGCAATCCAGGCAGCTCAAAGGAGGCCTCTTCCTTCCAGACTGGCTCAAGGGTTTTCTCAGCTACAGAGGTGGAATATTTTTCCTTGCCCAGCTGAATTATAGTGTATGTGTCATTGGTGCCACTTTTGCCTTTTGGCTTCAGATCTTTGGCTTGGAGCACTGTGACCTGCACGTGGGTTGGGAACCACTTTTGGGCTTGCTCGGACAGCATCGTGCTGTCCTTTCCGCACTGAGTTCACCCGCGCAGACAGTGCCCCTCCCGCGGGGAGAGCCTAATTCCGTAAATCACTGCATTCTCGGGGCTTTTAACTCTCGGGGCCGGGCCGACGCGGGCTGCCAACGTCTCTAGGGCTGATGTCAAAACGCCTCACGGGGGCAGCCTGGGGTCACGGCTGCTCTGGGGGTCCCTTTCCTCTGCAAAAGCTCAAGGGCCCACATCACCTGGCCACGCCGTGCAGGCCTCCGCGCGGACCCCGCGCCTCTCGTCGCCACCTTCCCGCGGAGCCCGCCCCTGCGCGGCGGGCGGCTCCCGGGCCGAAGGGAGGGC
>NW_004955431.1:22674432-22685745 GCF_000276665.1 Chinchilla lanigera
GGCTCGGCCAGGCCGGGCCCGCGGCTCCTAGCACCGAGCGGGCGGCGGCCGCGGCACTTCCGGGTTAGCCGTCTCCATGTTGGTCTCGGCAACGCGAGGGGCGGGGCCGGGCGGGGTCAGGGGTCAGCGCCTCCCTCGTTGCTGTGGCGACCGGGGGCGCGCGTCTCTGGACGCAGGCCGCCTGGGTTCTTGGTGTTGCACAATCCTGGCCGGGTGTTGGGTTCTGGGGTCTCAGTGCCCTGCAATGGCAGACAGTACGGTTCTGGGGAGAGGTGAGGGAAGACTCCCAAGAGCAGATGTTGAAGCCCTGGACGCTGCCCAAACCAGGAAGAGACCCGACTTGAGTCTTTGAGGATGGACTCTGCCGTTGTCTACCCTGGATACCCAGTACATGGCAGAGCTCGTGTTTCAACACTGGTTGTAGACCAAATTGGCCCTCTTCACTGACCAAAACGTGTTTTGCTGCAACCCTTTATCTATCCTTTTCGAACAGAGAAGAGCCCATCAATTTACTAAAAGTGACATAGCTCACCCAGACTAAGGAAGAGAGAGGGAAAGATTTGATTGCAAAACCAACGCAGGGATTAATAGAGGTGAAGGAAGGAGGCACTGGGGTTGGCGTCTGCCGCCATCCGTCTGTGTGACCTTGGCCAAGTTATTTCCCCTCTCTGAGCCTCAATTTTACACGTGGAAAATAGCTTCGATGAGTCTCAGACCCCATCATGACTATGGGGTCCAAAATCATTTCTTGGGCACTCACAATCTGGTACACTATTCGCAGCATGTGGAAACTGTGGCCCGATTTCGGAAGGATAGATCGGAAGGACTATTAGGAAATAACGCGTGGACCTTCCCTAGCTCAGTGCGGCACATAAATTCTAAATCTCCCTTTGTCCTTCTACTTCCCAGTTACAAGAGACACATATCTCTATTGCCTGTACTTCTGTTCATGTCTTCCCAAGGAAATTCTAAGTCCTTTGGATTACCTTGTGTGTCATGCAAAGCCTTCATAAAGCTAAGCATTCAGTACGCATGCTAGCCAAGTTATTGTGTAACTTAATGCCCTTTCTCCTTTTACGGGACTGATTAAACAGTACGATGGGATATGAATACACTTTTTCAACTTATAATGGCCACAAACATGTAAGATATTGTGTTTATTATTTTCAGGCCAAGTTTAAAACTTCTCCAATTGAGGCAGAACTTTCCATCCCTGGGAGACAGCTTATATAGGGCCGCGTGTGGAAACCAGAACAAAATTATCTCACTGCGTATATAGCATCTGGATCCCAGAGTGGGCAGTTGTCAACTTTAAAGAAAAATATTCTTAAGGATTTTTAAAAAGTGCATTGGAACAGTCAGTGGTGGAATTTGGCCAGGGTCTCTAGGGAGAAATGATTTAACACCCGAAGTTTACAAAAACAAAATAAGCATCATGAAATCCAATTTAATTGTTTAAAGTTTTATAAATTGCATTTTTAAAGGCTTCATGTCTCTTTTAAGAGTTGTAATTAAATAAACAATAAGTGATTAATTAGAATAGTGAATGTGTGTTTCTAAAGAGCTTAAATTGTTTGGTAAGCTTTATTAATGATTATAAACTTGTTTACAAGTATCATTTCACTCATCTCTGAAATATAGCCATCTCTAGGGTGGAATTTGGCAGCAGTGGTTCACAGCAACGCAATAACAGACTCCAACACAATTCAGAAAATACTCTAAAGACAAGAGCTGAACAACTGGAATTGCTAACCTCTCTTCCTGTCGCACCTAAATTTCTTTTGAGTTGTCATAAAACCTGGATAGAACAAAAATTGTTTAGTCTTACTAACTGGCAACATCAGAACTTACGACTTAATATTTTAAAGCCAGAAGAAGAAAATAGCATATTTTCGCTCATGGGGGGAAACAAATAAGTCAGATGCACTAAATAGAATCTGGAATTACGTTATAAAAGAAAAATCATTCTGTTTTGATTATATTAAGAAAATAAAACATGTAGGTTGAGTCAAGTAAATGACTGGCTCATATGAAAGATAGTGGCAATTACGTAAAACCTTGAATCAGAGGGCTTCTGCCAAAATGTTTATCATCGTACAGTTTTAATGCTTTTTTATAGGAGAAGAAAGGTTGCATGCATAAGGACCACATACCAGAATTGAAGAGTCAGTTTCTTATTATTATCCTATTACTAATGATACGTCCGGAAATGTTTGGTACCATTCCAAAGTCAAGGACTTGAGAAAGTTTTATACAAGGAAGTGCTGAAAATTCTAACTTTAAACTATTATAATCTTTGCCGCAGTGAGTAAGAATGCTTTGACCAGAAAGTTAAAATGAGCAACATTATTCTCCAGGCATAGAGGATTTCACAGATGAAAACATTTACTAAGTGCTACACTTTTCAGTAAAGTCCAAGCATTGTGGAAGATCTTCCCTCTGGATGTCAGCATCTCTAAAATCATGTCTTGCAAATCTATTATAGGACAATTACAATACTCTCAGTGTTTGAATAGCCTACTGGGTCGAGAGTGTTAATGCTCCCATATACATTATGTAATGGTATTAATTACTTTCCAGATGGAGATGCAGAAACATTAGGTCAGCGAGAAGTTTTCCCAAGGTATCATTATAATCTTCAGATTTCAGATACATACATACATGCACCTCCAACATACAACTGAAATGTATATAAAGTTCGTACATGTATACATATGACAGAGGTATGCTGAAGATACATAGATCAACCTTCATATAACCAGAAAAAAACTAAAACAAAAAGCATCTGGCAAATTGATTTGAAGTTATCATAGCAATGAACTCCTATTGGGGGATTTGGGGAATTGTTTTGTTTTCATCAGTGGGTTGATTAATTTGTCTTCTGGGACTGGACAGTGTATGCAGCAGTCTGCTGTGTGAGAAGCAACATGGTATTTGTAGAGAGAGTTCCACTTAGCAGCCTGGGTTTTAATCCCAGGTCCACCTATTACTAGCCACATGTAGTTAGGGAAATAATTTCTCTTCTTTGGGCCCCCTGTAAAACAAGAGTCTGTAAGAGCAGCCACTGACATGCCCTTCTAACTTTTGAGAGCTCAAAGTAGTGCATCCACAACACAAAGACGCAAATTGCATTACAATTTTCTAACTGCATTTGGAAAATATACTAAATTTTCCTTTTTATGTAACTTATTAATGAAGGGTTCTCTAATTCAGGACAAAAGATATATTCTTTAAGATGTCTAGAGATCTCTCAAAGTAATTAATAATCACAGAGGAGAAATAAATATAACTTTTATTAATAGGACCCAGCAAGAGAAAATTGACACCAACAGTTGAAGATTTGGAAGAAATTATACGTAAGTACATGTGGTTTTGAAAAGCCTTAAACTTTTCACTTGTGGTGATAAATGTAACCTCTGTTCCATAATGCTTGTATCTTTTAAAATCTTTTTTGGTCATGCTGTGGAAGATGATTTATGAGACAGAATTCATATTTGTACATAATCCTGTTTGGGATATATATCTTTCAGTTTCTTATTTATGTTATCATGTTGTCGTATTGTACAATTTTACACCCTCAGTAAAAGCAGTGCATAGAAGAGGAATTGATTAACCGTTACACAGTAGAGGATGAGATGAGTAAGTTCCATCCGATCTTTCGTCCTTCTAAAGGATGTTGAAGTGTTTCCAACTTTTCAACTATCGTAAACAGCATTGCATAGACATATAAACTATGTCTTCTCTACACATGTGCCGGGATTGTTTTCTAATTGTACCTCTTTCTGACAGTTGAAGATGAGAGTATTGAAAGTTTGTGGCTGATACATACATCAGTTCTAATACTGGTATCACAAACTAAAGAGCTTCAGACCTGGCAAGCCATAATCTGTCTATGCCTGAATGATTTCAATCTAGAATTCTCACAGTCCTCTTGTATTTCCCTAAAAGCAGAGATTAATACCGGCATGGTGACATATGCCTCTTATCCCACCACATGTGAGGCTGAAGCAGGAGGATTGCTATAAGTCCGAGGTCAGTCTGGGCTACACAGTGAGACTCAGTCTCAAAAAAAAAAAAAAGAGATTATCTCTCTTGTGAGAAGATATTTGTAAACACTCAGGTATTTGTCTCCAAATTTCAGTTATCTCATCATTGTACAGTCTTTCTGAAATCTTTCAGAACACTGCTGTAGGTAACTTACAAAGTCTAGAGAATTTTGTTTATTACTGGAAGAAATGATTATTAGAGTTACACATATTTATCATTTTATATGTTGTAAACATCTGTTAATTGTGTATTTAAAAAAAAAGCTGGGCATGGTAGCGCACACCTATAATCCCAGCACTCAGGAGGCTGAGGCAGGAGGATCGTTGTCAGTTTGAGGCCTGCCTGGGCTACAAAGTGAGCTCAAGGCCAACCTGAACTGCATAGCGAGACCCTGTCTCAAAAAGACAAAAAAAAAAAAATTGTGTATTATTAAAATCCAAAACAAGTATTTTTAAACCAATAAGAGATTTTAATTATATTTCTGGAATGTTCTGAAATACATTACATTTCTGGTGTATGTATTCATTTGAAGAGCATTAAATGAGTAAACTGCAGGCTAAAATATTTAGGGCAATGTTTTTTCTATCACATGAGATCGAGTGCTTCCCACATTTACTTTTGCTTGGTCTATGTTAATAAGCAAAGTAAAGAACTTTCAAATTATTTGTTATATTTGTTATATATTTTATTTGTTATATTTTATGTGCTTGATATAAAGCCTAGTGAGTAAATGGCATTTTGAGAGATAGTTCAAACTCTTCTTTTCCAGGGTTAGAATTTAAACCATTTCTCCTAAAGTAGTTTTCAGCTGGCCTGAACAAGGTCGGAGTCAATCTGAACATCTGATAATAAAAATATTTGTGACTTAGAAGAATGTGCTTATCTTTTACGTATTCTAGGTGAGGTCACCTTCAGAGCACGTATAGGTTATAATATAAAGAAGGCTGATTGCAAAGGTGTACTATAATCACTTTCTAGCATTTGGAATAATCAGGGATGATCTTGCACATCCAAGCTAACACAGGACTCTCTCTAGGCATCCTTCACATGAGGATGTGGCAAGACAATTGGAAAGTAGATCCTTTATATCCTTTGAACAACTCTTGTAGTTCAATTGGCTTTAAGCATTATCCGAGCATCCTTGACATGACGCCAGGGCCTAATGCTGTTTTAGTGAAAGCACAGAGACAAGCAAAAGATAACTGATCTCTTTTGCAACTCCTGGCATACGGAGGTGAGCAACAGCCCATACTGTGGTTTTGGCATCCATGAACAGCAAAGGGTTTGAAGTGTATTAATGAACCTCATACATGGAAAATGAGTAATCTTGGACATCACCTAATGCTTCTGTTTTCATCATCAAAGGACAAAATGCTAATACACGGTCCCTTGTGGGAAGATTTTTTTCATTCAGGAGGCCAAAGCACACACATCACCTCAGTTGACATTCTGTGGGGGAACAAAGCACAATAATGCATGCAAAACCCTTTTGTAAACAGTACAGAATTTTACAGATATGAAATTTTGTCATGGTTATAGGTTCGTATCTGTTAAACATGTACATCTTAGTATTCACAGTTTTTCCTGTAATAACAGTGACTACTTAGAATGATTCAAATTGAATAGATTTAAAAGCAAGAAAATTCTAGTTTACCATCATTTAAATTATATTAACTGCAAGTTAACTTGATAAGGTAAGGCACTGGCAAAAGATAAATAAGAACATGGTGGCTACATTGATAAATGCGTGTGATGGCCCAAAACTGATTGACTATCACAGAACAAAAAGAATATACTATATTATGGCAGGCTAAATTTAAATTTATTGTGGAAAGGCTAACCTGATGCCTTCTTAGAAAAACATTCATTAGCAACTCATATGTTGTAAGGCTGATAATATCTTGATAATAATTTATGTGTTTCCCATTTGTAGTAATTGCCATTCCCCTTGTGACCTTCTTTCTCGTTCCAGGCAGCAAAAGGGAAAGCCAGACTGGCTATTCCAAGGAAGGGAAGAGTGTACAAAAGAATCAATTCTCAGCTTTCCTGTTTCAAAGCAGACATTGTTGGAAGAGGTAACAAACGCCAAAGTTTATGCAGTAAATAAAGAATCTGAGAAGAATGCAGCTGATGAAAGAGCTGGGCTAGACAGATTTCAGTAGCACAGAGGAAAATAAGGACACTTGTATAGAAGATCAGGATGGTTGGTCAGGTAAAATGGTTCCAAGACCTTTCTGTTTTCCTCCCCCTTTCTCCAACATAAGACCTAGGAAAATTGATAATGGATACTTCAGGTCAATGTGGGCATCCAAAAATAGACATCACTTGTATCCAAGAGCTCCTCAGGCCCGCGTACTATGCTGTCTTGGGGCAGTGACAGTAGCAGGCAAGGGGGTAGATGACTCAAAGGCGAGAAGGTCTAAGGCAACCTCTAGGCTTCCTGCCATTAAAGAAGCACCAGAGAACTTTGAAAATTTTTTCTCCTTCCTGTTAAAATATTTGAAAATGACTGATAGGGGTCAATAGACTAAAAGATCCTCCAAGTCAGGACTGGGAAGTTCAGAGGACATGGACCAAGGATCAGGGACTGACCGTGAGACCTCTTGTTACTTAATACACTCAGGTGCTGGTGGAACTGATGCTGACAGCCAGAGACCTGCTGGACTTCTTCCTGGGGCCTCAACTTCAGTCTTGCCCTGAAACCCTAGTTTTTGTCCCAGGGAAAAGTAAAGGGAGGAAGGAGGAAATTCTTACCTGAAACTATATTTCAGTGAGTATTTATAGTTTAAATCCTAAAAGACTTCGGTGTATCTGGATATGATATTTTCTGGATAAATGTTGATAGGAATCTGTTATGGTTTGAGTCTGGATGTCCCCCTAAAGCCTCATGCAGGCATGGGGTGGGCTTCTAGAGTTTATGATTGATCCATGGTCCAATGTTGGGATTATGGGTGTGAGTGCTGCACCTACCCTGGGGTGGGTAGTTTGCATACAATGTAAGGAAGGGAAGAAGGTTTGCTCTTCCCTCTGCTGCTCCTCCCTTTGGCTCTTGTTGCTTTGTTATCTTCCACCACCATAAACTGTTACCCTCTGCCATGTGCCACTCTGCCTCGGAGCCAGCCGAGCATAGACTGAAACCTCCACAAACTGTGAGCTAAATGAACCTTCCCTTCCTTAATTCTGGGTGTCAGATATTTTGTCAAAGAAACCAAAACAGAATCAAAATAGGAAAGTCCAAATAGATATTCTGGTGAATAATAGGAAAACAAAGTTACATTTCTTATCAGTCACCTTAGTACATGACCTGAACTATTATGCCTACCCCTAGGGAGAATGCATTATAAGCAAAGTAGAGCGGTGTCCAGGGCCCATGGGCTTTCCATGATGTTATGAGATGGTAGTAGGTCCCCTATTCTGTCAGCTTTGGCAGTTCATTAGGATTAAAGGTTACAAATGTGTTAATATAGAGCTAACATGATGTTTCTAGTCAGTTTCATTCTAAGAATGAACTGCATTGTGACAGATTGTGGCGATAGTGGACATTGGTATTTTGGTGAGACTACTGGTAAAATTAATGTAAATTTGGAATGCATTAATAGAAAATATTTTGTGAAGGTTCATGCTCCTTTTTCCTCTCCTCTTCTGTTATCCCATCTTATTCCATCTGAGGACCGTTGCTCTACGCAGTCATTGATCTCACCCCTTCCTGTCTGCTCAAGAAGTTTGCATCCACTATTATCCTTTCTCCCTCCTGCATCTTTAAGTATATTCTCCTCTACTGGATCAATCTCATCATCATAGAAATGTGCTTTAATATTTCTCATATTTAAAAGGACAAGAAATTTGCTTGATCATACATTGCCTCTAGCTATTTCTCTTACTTTTTTGAAGCAAAATTTCCTAGAGGACTTATCTGTGTACTGCTGTCTCTCCCTTTTTCCCTTGAACGTACTCCAGTTTGATTTTTCACCACTCTTCTCCCACGTATCAATTTTTAATCCTCCTCTCATTTGGCCAGTTAGTAGCAGTTGATATTTTTCATCTGCTTGTAAAACTGATGTTCAGATTTATAATGCAAAGACATCTTAAAAGAACCTCAAGGTGGGGCTGGGGATTTAGCTCAGCGGCAAAGCACCTGCCTGGCAAGTGCAAGGTCGTGAGTTTGGCTCCCGGTACCGGAGAAAAACAAACAAACAAACAAACAAAAAAAAAGAACCTCAAGGTTCAGAGTGATGGTCTACTCTTATAATATTTGGTGTATTGCGCTTTAATGTCATTAGAACAAATGGTGATTAAGTAAAGAAGACATAAACCCAAAGCTGGAGTACTGTGCTCATTTAGTGTACTTTTTCAATTATGTATAAAATGTTTTATATTCACCCAGTGTACCCGCCATAAAATTGATTAGGTAATTTGAATTAATTGCTTCTCTGAAAAGCATGACCACTGAAGCAAACTCTGATAGCTCTTACAAGACTCTTGGACCTTGGACATCAGGCATTATTTGTGTCCTGGGACCTTTCCCTAATGTAGTGAAATATGTAAGAACTTGTAATTTTTAAAACATAGTGTGGAGCTGTGAGTATAGCTCAGCAGCGCAGCACCTGCCTGGCAAGCACAAGGTCCTGAGTTTGATTCCCGGTACCAAAAAAATAAAATAAAACATAGTGCATAATATATAACATATTTACTATGTATTTTTCTGTATGTTTAGTACAATATATAATTACAAATATATAAGCATTCCATTTTTGTACGGTACTATATTATACATATAATATATAAATATATAGTTACATATTGCAATACATTATTATATGTTACATATGGGCAATATATAATTAATAGGTTTCACTTTATACATACATATATAATTATAAGTTCTTTGGTTGCAGGAACTTGAGACTCCTAGCAGTTAATTTGTTTAGAATGGTTTTATTGTACAATAGCACCTCACTTGATACTCTCGTTAAGTGGTTTTGGAAGGCACAAGGAGTACTAAAAAACGATGGGTACCAAGGAAATTGTTTTGACTGGGAAGAGTAGTGAGTCACAGAACAATGGATACCAACAACTTCTAGCTTGTGCATATAGTACCAAACAAACGACACGCACAGGGCAAAATTTTGATGTGAAACTTGTTGAGTACCAAATTCAATGATTTTCAAAGCAGTCAAATACTAAGATATGACACTATTGATATAGGAGGAGCAAAATTACAGACATGAAGTTTCAAGACTATTTAAGCCTAGCAGCCAATCCTTGGCTACACATCTTGGAGACCATAGCTGGAGCTCATGGTGGTATGGGTGGTTCACCATCAATGCACCCTGCGCTTTTTGTGCCTCCCCCTGTGTCACTATGTGCTCACCATCAGCTGGTACCCTTTGTATCTCATCTCTACCTTACAATTCCTGCCTATTCCTGTTCTGTTCCTTGCTTAATTCTCTCTCTCTTTTGCTGGAGCTCCTTGTGGTATTGACTTTCTGCTTTCACTTCCACGGCTGATAGTCTCCCAGGCTAAAGTCAGTTTTTTCTTCTCCAGGCATGCTGCATCTCAGTAGCTCAGGCTCACAATGCTGTGACTGGGTAGAGGGAGAGAGTTAACTGAAGCTCTGAGTTAACAGAGGAGTTAGTTCCCTCTAGTTAGTGATGTGAAGGGGACCAGCTCCCTTGGATTGGACTGTTGGTGGACAGATGCGATTATTAATAAATATATAAAACATAGAACACACAGACATTGAAGGCTTTTGCTGTTGTTCAAATTTCAGGATCAAGCTTTACTGAGGAACAAAAATCCTTTCTTCTCAGTTTGAATGAAGTAAAGAGTTCATAATCACTAGATGTAAGCATTTATACATGTTTATGATAGAGACATGTATTATTCTCTCTATAGTCTATTAATGTTTGTAGTTTTTTTTCAATTGTTGGCCTAGTAATGACTTTGCAAATTATAATTTGTAATATTCTCTAGAGTAGAAGACTTTTTGGATCACCTTCCAACATTAATACCTATTTAAATTTAAAAAAAAAAAAAACAACTGAGCTGCATTTGGAATTTCTGGATTCTTCTGTTTGACATGCAAATATTCAGTTCTGTTCTTTTTATGATAATATGAAATAAAGTAGTTTCTCATAGTGACATTGTAAATCATTTGCTTTCTATTACATGCAGCTGGTTTTGTTACTATAATGATTTTCTAGGAGTGCATAGTCCAGAACACGTAAGATGCAATATGATATTCCTTTATTCAAAATTTATATGCAATTATTATTTGCCCAGAAATAATAAGACAATTTGGAAATATAGTAATTTATTGTAATGCATTTCTTTTAATATGTATCTACAATGAGGGGAAAAATCTAAACCTTCTCAAACTGACATGCCATCTCTTTTTGTTATATGGACTAGAGTTTTCATCTCGCTAAAAATTCAGAATCAAAATCAAAAACATCTGAGGTAGTTACTCGGGTGCCTTCCTTCAGCTTATACAAAAGAATATAGGATGAACGGTAAGAATTAAATAAACCACAAATTATTTTGGAGTGTCTGGTTTCTATTATAAGTAAATTTTTCACTGCTGGTTGTTTTTTCAAAAATATTGCCTGTATTTTTGATATTCATTCCTAAGATCTAATGTAAACTATGTCCTACCAGTTTAATGTATTGTTAGTTCATGATTACATTTTTTATTATACTCATATGCTATAAATATTTCTCACTCTGCTCCTTGGATCTCCCCTCAATAGCAATAGTCTTTAAGATACGTCAGGGAAAATCTTAAGAGAAATATTACCCTTTTGTGCTGGTAGGTATTAATTTCACACCTTCAATGAAGCCTAGCCATTAACAATGGTGCATCTACCTTTAAGACATGGAATTAAAAATTATTAAGAGGCAACAACCAAAATGATCTAAAGTGTAGTATCACTGTGGTTTCAATATTTGATTCCTCCATTGGTCTTGACTTGAATTTTAAAGGGCTTGATGAATTTATATGAGCTTGTGGTTTAATGGAATCACAGTAGGTCAGTTTTCAGTCTTGAAGTATAAGTAGACTTTTTCTAGACCTTTTCTTATATACTTAAAAATAGTGCATTCACACAGTATTCTTATTTCCATTCTTCATTACAAAGACAGTGTCACCAAAAAAAAAAAAAAAAAAATAGAAGGGGCTGAGGACTTAGCTCAGCGGCAAAGCGCCTGCCTGGCAAGCGCAAGGTCGTGAGTTCGGTTCCCGGTACCAGAGAAAAACAAAAAAAAAA
>NW_004955431.1:22686394-22740256 GCF_000276665.1 Chinchilla lanigera
GTGAGTTCGGTTCCCGGTACCGGAGAAAAACCAAAAAAAAAAAAAAAAAAAGGGACATAAATTAAGCTCTGTAAGTCAGGACAGACTTGTTTATTTTAATTTGTGTGCCCAAACAATAGTGAAACCTGCTGAAAACATTTTAGGGGTATATTGACCATTAATTCTTTTTAACCGTCAGCAAGACATTCTGATCGAGCCAACTACAATAAGAGAATGCCTTTTTTTTTTTCAATGTATAGTTCAGGCTGGCCTTAAACCCACTGTGTAATCCAGGCCTGCTTTGAATTCACAGTGATCCTCCTGCCTCAGCCTCCTGAGTGCTGTGATTATAGGCATGTGCTACCATACCCAGTTTGAGAATATCATTTTGACAGAGCCTTAGCTGTGCCTCAAAGTGGGGAAATTAGGGTCTGGGTTGGTGTTTTTAAGAAGATAATTGCAAGACATAGGTGGAGTCACTGCTTGAGACATGGCTATCAGCCATATAATATCTCTGCACACATACAAATTAAGGCTGGGATCGTGAAGTGAATCTTTTGAGCAAGTTGCCAGTTTTAATCAGTGAACTGGTTGAAGAGTTAATCTTCCAGAACAACTCTTTTTTGGCTTATAGTACACTGTGTTATCTTCTAGAAGCAACTGTTTTCTAGACCAAGCAACCAGATTATTTTGCTTGTTCTCAGTACTGTTAAACATAGACAAAAGTATTCCTGTCTCAGCACTGTATAATACAGGGATAAAAAAATTATAAAGGTTTTTGTTCTTGAGCCAGAAAGGTAGATTCCCCCTTCCCCCAGCCAAACAGTGAAAGAAGTAGTGATTAGAAAAAATAAAACCATTTGTTATCTAAACTCCCACTTCACTGAGAGTTTGAAATAAATTGTATTACGTTATCACCCTCATTTGGAACTAAAACCTCAAAGAAATGAAAAACTTGTCTAAGATCACAGAACTAAAATGAGTGGAGGAGTGGGAATTCAAGCCCAGGTCTTTATAAATGATGATCTGAGACATTTGCTGCCCTTTTGGTTACTAGATACTGTCTGATCTTAAAATCCTCATTTTTGCCAGGCACAGTGGCACATACCTATAATCCCAGTACTCAGGAAGCTGAAGCAGGGGGATCTGCACGAGTTCAAGGCCAGCCTGAAATACCTACCTAAATCTTGTCTCAAATCAGTCAATCCCTCAGTCTTCATTTTTAAAAACTCTTCATTTTGTTGTTTTTTGTACTGTACCATAATGCTTCCAAAGAAGGTAAGACATATCCATTTACTTTGCGGAGCTTTGGTACAATTTAATTTTTTCCTTTAGGACTTAAAATAAAAATACGACTTCGACATGACACGTTTAGATTTACAATCTTGCGCAGTGCTTTCTTTCCTTTCTTCTCTTTAAAAATACTGAAACAGTTCCAGAAATGCCTCTTGCACTGCTGCCTTTCCCAGCACAGGAAAGGAGCTCAGTTTTGTGCTGAGCTAAACTGAAATGTTTCCCACTCCTGCAGTAGTGAGGCCTCCATGACCGAGTTTTAGCTGCTGTTTAAGGCTCAGTTTCTCTGCCAAATATTTGTTGTGAAGAGTAAGCAAATATTTCCCAAAATGTTCAGGCAGGCATGTTACCACTGCAAACAGATTTTTCCTGGCAAGCTTTTCTCTTCCGTTTGAGTCCATGTATATACATATAACACCGTGGTGTCTCAAACGGCATCAGAAATAAGGATAGGACTCCAGCAACGTTTGTAAAAACAAAGACCAACCGGCATTTCAGTTCCACAACATAGCATATTTTGTTCACCATGTGTTAATCAAAGGTGGGTGTTTCCACCCTGGGCTCTGTGGAAGTCAGGCAGTAACACAGGAGATGGTAGATGAGATTCCCTCTCCGATGTTTTCTAAAAGGTATCTCTTCTATCACAGGATGGGGAAGGGACATTTGTTTTCCTGAGAGCATTCTCCATAAACTGTGACTTTTCAGTGTCTCCCCTTCTGCCCTTCCTTGCCTCCACGGACAGCCTTTACACTGCCCTCCTCAGAGTCTGTGGGGCTATTCCATAGAGCTGTGTAACTTGATTTTTCACCTGCAGTAAAATGTTAGCAACCGGAGACCTGGTACAGTGCCATTTCCCTAGAGTCCCACATTCACCTAAAGAGAGTCAGAGCTATTATCATTATCATTAAAATTGTTCCTTTCCATAAGACACTGAATTGTTAAAAAATGAAAGAAATGAACACAAGGGGTAACCAGGGGTTGCTGAGTGTTTCCGGTGATCTATTTTGAGATGAGTGAGATGAAAGTAGACTCGGCGCTCACCCTTTTGGTGGCAATCATTGCTGTGTTTCCTCTGAGAAGACAGAGTGGTTCACTGTTAACTGCCTGTAATGGTGGTATCGACCCATTAAAAGCACAAATGCAGATGGCATGACTGCGCTTCAGTCTCTAAGATACCATGTGTTCTGTCCTTCCAGCGAAGAGCAACCTGCACAGGACAGTGGACAGCTGGCTTATTATTTTAGATAGAAATGCATTGACTCGAGATTACCTAGATAATGTGTCTATGTCATATTTTTGTGACTGTCACTAAAAGTGAAGACATTCTTGGAGTTATTTAGCAAACAACTTTAATTAACCACTTTAATATGTGAATGAATCACTGTCAAACATCCAGGGAATGTGGAAAATGTCCTGCCTTACAGAAGGATAACTGTCAGACCTTTGAGGTTGTACAGAGCTGTGCTTCTTTACCCAGAGGGCAAGGGAAAAAGCTCCTTGGGTCCTGACAGGAGACTTTGCACCTCTCTCTACTACCTCCTATTCTCCCTTTTTCTCCTTTCTTTCCTCCACCTACCCTCTGCTTCCTGTACAAACTTACTGTGCTGTTCTCCAGTTCACAAAGCTCTGAGTTGTATAGACAAAACATTTTATTGTTTGATTTTAAAAATTCCACTTTTAACCAAGGTCACATTCAATAGTACCATAAGTCTGCAATATCAAAATAGTTTCTTATATATTTATCTTTTAGAGCTTCTATTTCTAGACTCTTCCCTTCTCTTAAAAACTGAACTAAATTTGTCCTAGGTGAGCTTTAAATGAGTAAGAATATTTTCTTGCAAAACCCTCCGCAAATCGCATCAATCTCACAACTCCTTTTTTCAGGTAAGATGGCTGAGATTGTCTAAATACAGAATACTTTCTCTGCAGAGAAAGTTACATTTCCATTCTGAAGAATGTCACCTAGGTTCTGAAGAATGTCACCTAGGCACCAGCTTTTATCTCTGTTTGGTTTTCAGGGAGGTGGCTTCCAGCTTGATAACAGTCTTTGCTCACGCCTTGCGACCTGACCTTCTGGTATCAGGTCCCTCTTGCACGCGTTCTTGGTGCCCACTCCTGCTGTCTTCTTGTTTTGACCTTGGTGTGTTAACCTCATTAACTGGGGCTCCACAGTCTTCTAGCAGAGGCCAGCAGCACCCCTCCGGCACGGGGCTGTGGCTGGCCCAGCCTAGCTAACCGGGAACAGACACCTTTCCTTGGTTACTATTTTCCCTCGGGGAACCAGTGTGGAGTTCAAGTAGGTTAAAGCATTACATTTGTAAATTTGTAAAGGATCAAGTTGTGAAAAGAAGGGCAATCTTGTTCTCCGAGACTTTATTAGCCCATAAATGCAATATGATACATTTATTGGAGGGAAGATCCAGATCCTCTGAGCTTCATGGAGCCTGAAAGATGTGTTTTATTTCGTTGCGCTCATGGAATGACTGCCATATAGGTATGCTTTTACAAGGCACTGCATCGACTCAAGGTAATCATAAAGTAAAAATGAGCAAGGAGTACTTTAAGTCTAAGTATAATTTATATACATATTTACCGACTCAAATGTGAAGACCCGAAACCATATGTTTTCAATTTTTGGTTTAATTTTTAAGCTTTTCAGTTTGCTTTCTTGCTGTAAAAGAAATATGATTAATTTTCTTTAAAAAAATCTTGCTTGTTGCCTTCCACAAAACTGGTATCATAATAAAATGCACTGACTATATTAGCAAACACTCAAACACTCATATCAGCGCAAAATGACGTGAGGTAACATTAATAAGTCCTTCACTGGGACAAAATAAATCAGAATCATATCGTGAACTCTTTACAGCTTGTTATCATTTTGCTGAGAAAATCGAGCCACTGGAAGCTTTTATAGGGAGAAACTGAACACAGGCAAGAGAGGCTTTCCAGATGACATCCAAATCCTACACAATTTTCTCAGACCGGTCTCTAGTTCTCGCTGAATCATGGGCTCTGAAACATAAACCTTCTGAAAAGGAAAAGGTTGAAATTCTAGGTGTGAAATGAAAAGTAGTATAAACAATCAAGGACAAACAAAGGGTATAAATAGGAAGGATAGAGAATTGTTAGCTAAGTAGATAGGTAGAGACAAGTCAGACAGACAGACAAGTAGATGAAGCTTTTCCTTAATTTTGAATCTCTTATTTACATTTATGATGAGCCAGGAAACCAACTCAGTTAGCAAGCAGTTTGCAGGAAAGTATGCTGCATTTAAGTGGCCGATCCTTAATTTTTTTTATCATTGAAGTAATAATAAAGACGTAAAATGCCAAAGGAAAAGGTGGCGTCACTTCATTCACTTCTGTTCCCACTGTGCGTTCTCAGTGCGTGTCAACAGAACAAATCAAACTGCCCATTGAGACAGGACTGTGCCCTGGCCACAACCTCCTCCTCCGCTTCCTCCTTCTTCTCCCAAGGGGGATGTGACGAGCTCAGAGCTGGACATGCGTTCTTGAAGCTCTCTCTGTACATCTGTATGTGTCTATATATATCTCATATAGGCAGATAAGATCATAATTATCTGCTGTTCCTCAGCTTCTTTCTCCCTCGATATACCTCGGAGCTCTTCAAAATAAGTACGCATAAGTCAACCTCATTCTCATTGACTCAGAGAGTTCCATAGCATATGTATGTCATATAGTACATTTCAGTTATTTCCAGTACTTCCCTGTTACAGAATGCTACAATGAATATCCCTGAGTGTTACTTTGAAAAAAGTGAAAGTATATCTTTAGGATAGTTTCCAAGAAATAGAACTGCTGGGTCAAATAGGAAGCCTTTTTAAAGTGTTAAAGGTTTTATCAAACTGGTACTTTCCAAAAAGATTGTTTAGGGGGATGGTACTGGGGATTCAACTCAGGGCTTTGCACTGAGATATATCCCTGACACTTTTTTATTTTTATTTTGAGACAGTCTTATTAGGTCACTAAATTGTCCAGGATAGGCTTGAACTTGTGATCCTCCTGCCTCAGCCTCCTGGAGTGCTAGGATTATAGGCATGCACAGTGAAGCCCAGCTATCATCTTTTATTAAATGTATCCATGTTAGTTTTTCTCTTACCCATGAAAGATCTTGATGTTACATATCTTTTTGTTTTATCTGTCTAATACATGAGTGAACATTTATAGTAAATTATTATTTTGATATTTATTTAATTATAAAAGTAATTGTGTATTTGTCTCCTTATGTACTACTTAATGTTCTTTCATGATTGCCTATTCCATCATTTACTCATTTTTCTTTGGAGTTCTTTTTTCCTTAGTGATTTTTTAAAATGTATTTTAGATATTAGTCCTCTCTCTGAGGTATGAGGATACAGGCTGATAATCCTGGCACTCTGCGGTTGAGGCAGGAGGATCTCAAATTGAGCCCAGCCTGAGCAGTTTAGCATCTTAAAGAGGCCCTGTCTCAAAGCAAAAAGGGACTGAAGATGTAGCTCAATGCAAAGGCTTTAGGTTAAATCCCTGGTACTGGAAAAAAAAACCAAAAAAACAAAAACACACCTCTTTCCATTAAGTATGTTGAAAATATTCTCTCCCGATCTGTTACATTTTTCTAGCTTTCCAAAAATTTCTGAATCCTATTTTAGCGTGCAAAATATTCCTAGCACATAAAAGTTCTTCAAGAAATTAGTTTGCTAACATATTTATTCAGTTCTATATCATTATTTAAATAATTTTAAAACATAAAATCGATTTGATTCATTATACCATGAAAGTGTTTACAAAAGTTGCCTTTTAAAGTTTCTTCTCTTTACTTCAAATGTTTCCTTTTCTATTAAAACATTATCACATATCATCATCATTTTTACCTTTTAAATTATGTCTTTGTGTCTAGGGTGTGGGGGATCAAACCTAGGGCCTCAGACACACTAAGCAAATGCTGTATTACTGAGCCAAAAACCTAGACCTTGCATCTGTTTTTCCATGTAAAAAGATACTCCCCTAAATGAATTTAATTTTAGTAGCTATAGCAGACAGACCCTAAGATGAGCTCCAGGGAGACCTGCTGTCTGGTGCTCATGTGTTTGTGCCATGCCCTTCCATGAGGGTGGGCAGGATCTGTGACTCCCGCCTAACCATGGAATATAGCAAAGGAGATGGGCTGTTGCTCCACCATCACATCACATTGTCCACGACTCCATCAGGCTACTCTCACTCATGCCGCTCTTGCAGAAATAAGCTGCCCCGTCTGACCTATGTACAACAGAGGTCTTCATGGCAGGGAACTGTGGGTGAGCTCTAGAAACTGAAGACCTCGGTAGTGCAACTGTGAGATGATTTTGCTAACAACCAGAATAAGCATTATGGATTGAATAAAAAATGTCGCCTAAAAAGACTCCTGTATTCAGAGGTGGGGCTCCCTTGGAAGGTAATTACAATTTAGTATACTTAACTCATCAGTAGACGACCTCATTGATGAGTTCATAGCAAGTATGCTGATTGGAGGAAGTAGGACACTGGAGGCGTGATTTTGAAGGGTGTATCTTCTCTCTGCTCTTTTCAACCATTTCTTTCTAGCTGCCATAAATTGAATGGCTGTCCTATGCCATACCCCTCTACTCTGGTGTTCCTGCCTTGGAACTAGCTAACCATGGACTGGACCCTGAAACCAGAAGCCAAAGTAAATTATTCCTTATTTAAATTATGTCCCAATCAATGGAAAGGTGACTCATAGAAAAGGGTGATCATACTATACAGTGAATGCTTGAATTTTAAAAAATTTATTACATCAAAGACACATTACCATTAATTCCTCAGAATAGTTCCCCTACCTTCAAAAACACTTAACCCATCACTTTTGCTACTTTCTGAGGTAGTTCTGGAAGTTCTCATTATTGTCTTCCCAAGGCATAATAAAAATATAGTGAATGCTGCTGCCAAGTACCATCCAACAGAAAGGCAGGCTCATAAAAATATTACAGTGTGTCCTCATCACCCTCACTCACCAGATCCGGGACCGCGTGACTTCTGGTTCTTCAGAGTTCAAATGACTATGCAAACATAAATGTTTTAAATGCATTTAAGACATCAGTTCAGCCATGACAGCACCAATAAGACACTCATGACGAAGACTTTCAGAATTACCTCGGAAAGTGGCAAGGGTAATAGTGTGTGTTCAAAGCGTAGGGGAATATTTTGACAGGGATTAATGGCAATGTGTCTTCTACTGTAATAGGTTTTGAAAAAATAAGCATTCACCATATTTCTTACCACATGTTGTACACTGAGGTTGGAAAGACTTTTCTTCAGCCCAGTCTCCAGATAAGAATGCACCCCAGCCAATACATTGTCCATAACATCGCCAGGGTCTTAATAGAGGACCCGCATAAACTATGCTCAGATTCCTGGACCGCATGGGTTTCAAGACAAAGATGTGCGTTGGTTTTTGATGCTAAGTTTATAACAGTGTGTTATGCAGCAATAAATAATTAGTACAGCATCTACATTTAAAATACATCCAGACATCTTTATAGAAAAAATAGTAGGGACCAGAAAACTGGATTATTAGTTCTTTGGTGCTACAAATAATCATAGTAGAGAAAAATATGCTGCACAGCATAATAGTTTATCATACAGGAAATGGTTATGTTTTCCTAGCCTTTATAATGTACTTTTAAGATTTTTTTATTATATTACTAATATAATAGAAGACACAATTAGATAAAAACTAATAGATGGAGCTCTAAAACCCCTGGATATATATTGGATAAATACCTGGCATAATTATTGTGAATATAATTATTGATATTTTACCAGTATAGACACTAAAGCAGATACAGCCACCATACAGGAACCTTCAACCTCATCGTGTTTTGTAGGTTTTCTGACCAAATATGTGACAGTAAGAAGTAAGAAAGAAAAACCTTCTGGTCAATGGAGGAATTTTTAATGCTTCCATCGCCAGCCTCTCTGCTTTTTCTCTAGTGCTTGCAGTGCTAACTTCTGTGATTTGTCTTTCCTTTTTCTTTCACATTCTCCTTGCCTTTATTTCTTCTCTCTCTCTTTTTTTGCTTATCATCTATAAAATCGATATATTGGGATACAACTTTACAACTTAAAAAAAAGTTAAAGAATTTAGCTTTTCACAATCTAATGTCAAATAATGTGGCTAGACTCAATATTTTTCCTGATTCAGCATGAAAAAAAATTTTTTTTTACTGAAAGAGCTGCTTGAAGATAGAGACAAATGACTTTATTTTCCCCGTGCTCTGACAAGTCCCTTGGAACACGTGTTCTGCTGCACGGCCGTGTCCCTTCCAACTTGCTCGAGAACGGCGCACGTGCATTTCAGGCTTTGCAATTTTTGCCTTTTCCAAACCTCACTCGTGTCGATCTCAATGTGAGGCTTCTTTCCTGTGGGAAGGTCAAGCTGGTGACTGTCATACCACTTGACATCTCGATTCTCACCTTTTCCAGCTTGTCTGTGTTTATAAGTGTCAGAATAAATTTCCAGGTCATTTTCCAAACTTCACACGGCACTTTGCACCTTCTATTTGGCATTATTGTTTCTCTGTCTTACCGTTTGTTTTTGGAGGAAGGAATCCCATAATGCCTAGGAACATACTTTGCTGAGAGTACTTCCTGAATAAAAGAATAAGTGGAATGAACATTTACTAGAATTCAGATATCTTAAAGACATTTAATCTAGTGTTCTTGGACTTGAGATTTTAAAGGCTGATGAAATTTGAAAGGAATCATTGCCATTACTTAATAATATCACAAGCATTGTGTATGTCATAAAACAGCATAAAAACAAAATATGGTTTATAAATAATGTTTAAAATATGCAAACAAAATTAAAAGGACATAACGTCAGTATAGAAAGATTGGTCCTTTCTCCAAATGGGTTGATCGACATTAAAATGACCCATGAACTTAACTGTCATTGCTTCTTTCCTTTAGCAGCACATTTCATAACATACTAGCAGTCTATGTGTTTTAGAAATCACAGAGCTAGTCTGATCTTTCACTCCAAAAAAGCGTCCTCTTTAAACACCTTGGACAAGATCTGCTCACTGTGCACCCAGCCTCTGGAAAGCCTGAGTAGAAATATGTGAGAAAGAGGACCACAGCAGATCTCTTTAAAGATATGCCTTCTAACTTTCCAATGCTTAGACAAAGACAGATGCGTAAATTTTTTAAAAAGACTTTTTACTGTGCATGGAAATATATATATTAAAACAAGGTGCTATTGACAGCTGAGATTTTCCTGCATTCTTGGTGATTTCATCTTCCTAGAAACACCTGTGGGATGTTGTTGTCTTAGGTCTTCATCTGGGGAGTATATCTTTTGACTAAGAATGTGATAGTATAGGCTACTCACTGGGCATTTGGAATAAAATGTCAGTGTTTTTGTGATAAGCAAGACGCTTTTAGCTACCTTGTGCACTTTAAGGAATCCATGCTGAAGATAATGTGTATAGAGCATCATGCCTAGCATGTGGGAGGTCTTCAGTAAATGGTAGGTATTCCATCATTCTGAGGTAAGATGAAATAAATAAGCAGAAGTAGAAAGGAGATAAGAAAAATTGTAGTTAGTACACTTAAAAAAAAAAAAAAAAAAAACTCCGGCAGCTTTAGAACACTATCAGATTTACCCAAGTTTGCATGCTTATTTCACCTTCCCAGGCAACTCACTTCTAAATTCCTAAGAATCTTGAAAGATAAAATAAGCCTGTAAAATGGGTGTTGCCTTGCCTTTCACCTGTAAAATGGGCTATTGCCTTTTACTAAAATCTTCCACACTACAGATTTACAAATTCCACAGATGTCCACACCCAAAAGCACATTAATAAATACCTCCAGGCCCCAGGCCTCTCACTCTAGGAGCCTGTGAACTCCCTTCTGAATCTGTGCTTCCTTTTTTCTAATAAGTCTGCTTAAGCCTCTCACTGATGTGTCCTGTAATTCTTTTCCCTAAGGAGCAGAGAACTTGCACTGTAGGTGTGGGTAAGTTGAGGTCTTCATCTCCTGTTGGGTGGGGAAACTTCCTTGGATCCCACTCAGTGTCAGTTTTGCTCCTGTGACCTCGTGTAGTGCACATGAAACTTTGTGAAGTAGCCCCTATTTTCTTCATTTTTACACAAGAGGAAACAAGATGAGAATAAAGAAATGTTTTCCATCAGGTCTCAGAATGAGGATCCATTTCAGTCTTCTGATTTTAGTTTTACTTTATTCCCCTGGACACAGTAGTTTCATGATTTAGAAATATCAATGCTTTATTTTCTTTATTCATAAAATCATAATTTTCTTAATTTTTTTTACCCGTGCATGAAGACCTCTCAGTTTCAGATAATGTAAATTTTTTTCTATGCTATTTTTCAGTACCTCCTTAACAAAATGGCGGAACATATGAAAAAGCTCCTAATGCAAGACATCTTAGCTCTGGGGGAAAAACGTAAAAAATGATTTACCAACCAATCTCCCAACCAACCCCTTTCCCCCTTTTATTACCCTTTTCTCAGCTTTTATTTAATACATCTATAGTGAGCATTGTCATTTCTCTCCATACTTAGGTACCAGGAAGGAAAAATCAGAAGATGAGGCCCCTGGCTTCCAAGACTTCCATTGTATAATAAGAATGATTTCTGTTCAATGAACCAAATGCCAGGAAAGAAATACAATGACATGGAAAGACGCATCTAGAAAGCAGTTGCTTCATTTGGGACAATTTTTACATTTGGAGTGATGTCAGAGATGATCCTGGAAAGAAGAGGGAAAGGGAGGAGAAAAGGTGTCCAGCAGCAGAAAAAAGAAGGAAGGAGAGCTGAGCGTGTCCCACAAGCCTGACCAGGGGCTGCCAGGAGGGACCAGGCTGGGAAGATGGGTAGGGTAGGCTTCCAATGCTGCTGAGTTGGGATTAAGCAATTGGAGGCCATCAAAGGGTTTTGAGTAAGGATGAGGTATAAAAACCACATTTTCTCCTTAAAAATAAAGACCATCCTGGTGTTAGTGTGGAGAATGGATTTAAAAAGGGTGAGAGACTGGAAACTTGGAAGATCACTTAACAGGCAGGCTTTCACAATAGCCTCTTCCCTCCAGGATATAAACCCATCTACCTCCTGGTGAGGTTCAAATTAGGAATAAAAGGGTGAGTACTTTTTTCTTATGACAAACTGAAGATGAAAGTAGAGATGCTTCCCTACAACTAGAGCTTTAATTGAAAAATTTCAAGGGAAGGACATTCTAAAACCTGCAAGTAGTTTAGATTTGATTTTTCAGTCAGATAACTTTTTTTTCTGGGACCTCTTGTAGTCAGACATCTTCATGGACACTTGGGGGAAGATATTTAATAAATGGTATGTGAGAATATCATGAAATTAATCATTCCCTTTGTAATATAAATACCATTTCAAAATGGGCTAGAGAGTGATTGTTTTTATGTAGAAAAAAAGTCTCAGAATTTAAATTTAAATTTTTTAGTTTCAGCTAGAAAGCCTGATGGTTGTCTTTCTCCTCCTTGGTTACACTGAATTTTCTTGTATTTATTTACATCTGCCTCCCAGGCTAAGCCACATAAAAAACACCTACCTCAAATACCTAGGACTAATGGCTTAATTTGACAATTTGTAGATGGTATTCTTATATTACCCTTTAGGACCTTAATAATTAGTTTTTCTTTAGTGTGGTATTAAAGCATTAAAGGTCATAAATTCCACAGTCACCTGTATCCATTTATTGCTAATTTATTATAGAACATATCATAAAACTTTCCTTGACATATAGGCCTCTTCATAACTGTAAATCTTTTTTCAACTGTTTAGATAACTTATGCTTAAGTTCACGAAGAGACCTCTAGGAGCAAATATTTAAAACATCTATTTATTACACATTAAAGGTGCAGGATAGATAACCATGTGAAGTCTCTGTGAAGTATTCATTTACATTCAGCATATTTATCACTTCAAACCCTGATAAAGATAAATTTGTTTTCAAGAGGGAAAAATGTTAAATGTCAAGTTGCTGTTTTACTAAGTGCTTCAAAATGTCCAGCTGAATAAAGCCATCTTTCTAGTTAGTATATAATGCAAAAAAAAATATTTCCGTTGAGATTAAATTTGTCACTAGTAACTTTGGTTAAGCTTAAAAAGTTTTCAAACTTAAAAGTCATCTTCAGACAGCAAATACATTATCTTCTTGAACTGAAAAATTTTTGCCTTCTGTTTCAGCTATGGGGATGATGTGCTTTAAAAAACTCAGTTACTGAGACCATTTATCCAACTGCTTAAACTTCTTTGTGACATATATATGTTTTAAAAAGGGAGAAAAAGCTCAACTTGCTGGAAAACCAATTTGTCAATTGACCAATTTGCTGAAAATCAAATTGTTTCCATTAACTTTGTCTAATATTATCAGTAACCATGATCCATGAGACAGTTGCAGCCCTCTCAGGGAGGTGTTTTTGTCCAAGCTTTTGTTTAGTTTTAGGTTTTCTGCAGCCACAATTTTCAGTTTTCTTAGCCAAATCAGGTTATTGCAGGTTTTACCATCCTCTGACTTCGGGGAATAAAAATGTCTTATATATTTCAAATTACAAATACAATTGTACTGAATGTCTTATTACTTATAAACAAAGGGATACATTTTTCTTTTCAGTGGAATTTTATTTGAGCCTTCTGAACTCTGGATCTATGTTTGGCATCCAACATTGATTTAGATGTTATTGCTCCAAATATTTCTTGTTTCTTTCTATCTTTTCCTTCTGGTATTCTCCTGACACATTTTTACGTCTTTTACACTTGTCTCATAGTCCTTAGATATTCTGTTCCATTTTTCCTGTCTTCTTTCTCTTTGCTTTTCACTTCTGGAAGTTTCACTTTACATATCCTCAAACTCAGAGATCTTCTCCTGTGTCCTGTCTACTAAAGAGTCTGTCAAAGGTATTTTTTGTTTCTGATAGTGTTGTGATCCCAAACATTTATTTTCATTCTTTCTCAGAATTTCCACCCCTCTGCTTACATTACCCATTTGTTCTTGAGTGCCGGCTACTTTCTCCAGTAGAGCCCTTAGCCTAGTGGTCAGACTTGTTTTGAATTCCTAGGCTGGAATTCTAACACTTGCCGTATCTGACTCTGGCTCTAATGCTTGCTTGTTTGGTCTCTTCTAACTGTGTTTATTGCCTCTAGCAGACTTGCAGCTTTTTTGGAAAGAGATGATGTGCTGGGTTAAAGGAAACGAAGTAAACAGGCCTCCAGGAATGTGAGGTAAGGGGTGGTGGCAGGTGAGGACACCTTAGTACTATGGCCAAGCCTCAGGTGTCAGTGAATCTGAGCCTGTGGGCCATGAACTTCACAGTGTTTCTCCGCCTCCCTACTCTCATAGGTGCCATAGAGGGGTGGGAGAAGGATATTTCTTCCCCCTCAAGTGGAAGACCAGCCTGACTAGCATTTCCCTTCACCCAGGTTGACTCGTCCTGGTAAAGGAAGTTTCTCTTGAGGGGCTGCCTTGTTTAGAACAGAATGCATCCATGATGTGATCCTACTGTTACTTCCCGGCTGCCAGGAGCACCAGGGTTTTTTCTCCTCTGATCTTCTCTGTTAGAATCTGGGTACAGCTCCTGGAGGTAAAACCCCAGAAGTGTGAGGTATCCCCATAAGACTAGGCCCCTGGAGTTTCTATTGTTCTTCTCACTCTAACCCCAGCAACTCAGTTTCAACTCCTTTCTGGCCCTAATACTGATTCCTGTGGAGCTTTCTGTTCCTGCATCTCCGCTCCCATTAAGTTCTGATTCTCTGCGTGTACCTGTCTTTCTCTCCAGTTTTGCGGGCAGGAGTGTGTTCCACGACCTCAGTTTTCTCACAGAGTTAAGAGGAGTTGTCGGCTTTGGTTTATTCAGCTTTTTACTTGTAAGGTGGACATGATGGCTTCCATTCTTCCTGCATGCCCCAGAAACTGGAAGTTCCTTCATTGGTTTTCCTGGCCGAATAGTACAACATTTCAGTACATGGATAATATACCGTACTTCATTTATCCTTTTGTCAATTAATAAACATTAGAATTGTTTCTCCCTTTTGGCTGTTTTGAATAATGCTGCTCTAGACATTTCTTTTTTTTTTTTTTTTTTTTTGGTTTTTCTCCGGTACGGGGAACCGAACTCACGACCTTGCGCTTGCCAGGCAGGTGCTTTGCTGCTGAGCTAAATCCTCAGCCCTCTGCTCTAGACATTTCTATATAACTTTCTGCGTGGACATCTGTTTTCATTTCTCTCGAGTGTACACTAGAGTGGAGTTGTGAGGTCATAAGGTCTCTCTACGTAGCTTCAATCACTTGAGGAGCTACCAAACTTTTCCAGGGGCTGGGGATTTAGCTCAGTGGCAAAGCGCCTACCTGGCAAGCGCAAGGTCGTGAGATCAATTCCTGGTACTGGAAGAAAACCAAAAAAAAAAAAAAAAAAAAAGCTCAAACTTTTCCAGAGTGGCTGTACCATTTTACCTTCCTGCCTATGAGTAGTGTAGGAAAGTTCCAATTTCTACACATTCTCATTAACCTTTGTTCCTATCAAACTTTTTGATTCTTCATGTAATTTTAAGAAAATGTTTAACTATAGTAAAAATACAAACAACAGAAAGGTTAACACAGCAACCATTTTAAAGTGTGACGGTTAATAGCGTGAGGTATACTCACATTGGCGCACAGCCAGTCTCCAAAACTCCTTTTGCCTTGCAGCTCTAAGACTCAGACCAATCATCAGTAATTCTCCATTCCCCATGTCCCCAGCCCCAGGCAAACATCATCTTACTCCTGTGTCCATGAATTTGACTACTTAAAGGTAACTTATGCAAGTAAAATCCCTCAGTGCTTGACTTTTTTCTTTTGAAACTTGTTTTTTTTTTTCACTTAGCATAATGTCCTCAACATTCACACATGTTGTAGTATTTTTTAGTATATAATTTCTTTTTAAAGGTCAAGTGGTATTATGTCACTTATCAGTCAATGAGCATGTGGCTTTGCACCCGTATTTTAGCTACTGCGAACAATGTTGCTACAATTATCAGTATACAAAGATCTCTGCAAGATCCCATTTTCAATTCTTTTAGATGTATACCTGGTAGTGAAGTTGCTTGATTGTATGATAATTCCATCTTTAAAAAAATTTTATGAGGACTCAACACTGTTCTCTAGAGCAGCTGTACCATTCAATATTCTTAGCAGTAGTACACAAGGATTGTAATTTCTCCACATTGCCAAAACTGGTTATTTTTCCTTTATTCTGACAATAGCCATTCGAATGGTTATGAAGGAGCATTTTAGTGTGGTTTTGGTTTGTATTTTCTTAATGGCTGTCGAGGTTGATCTCACTTTCGTATCTTGAAGTCTGGGATATTTTAACCATAAAACAAGTTTCAGTGAGACTATCAGAATCTTTAGCAAAGACCTAGTTCCTACACAGGGCAGAATCTGTGCTAAGTGGCCTAAATTAACCAGGATAGTAATAGGCTTCCTTCGGTGGGTAAGGCCACGTTAGCCCTGGGAACATTTAGAATTAAGTACAGAGAGGATTGTGATAATTAAAATAGAACTACTAATAGTTGAGGTTTAAGAAGGAAGCTGTTTAGATTTGTTATTTTCTTAATTTATTCTATTAAAATGAGTCTTGTAACTTCAGTTGAAAATGTAGAGTTATGTGATTTTTTTTTTTTTACTAGGGTGGCCAATTTGTCCTGATTTGCTCAGCATCATTTTTATTTTAAAAATCAAACCTCCTGGCTCCCAGACAACCTGCAGTGCGAAATGGTTTGTTTATTTATTTATTTATTTATTTATCTATTTATTTATTTGACAGGGTCTGGAGGTGTAGTTTAGGCTGGCCTTGAACTCACTATGTAGCACAAGGTGGCCTCCAACTCACGGCAGCAATCTTTCTGCCTCAGCCCCTGCAGTGTAGAGCTACAGGTGTGTACCACACACTTTTAAGCTCTACCCACACCCAGCTTGTTAGTTTTATTTAGACCTCAAATTTTAAATTGAGATCTTACTGAATAAAATCCAAATAATATAGAACCATTTAAGATAACTTCAGGGGGCTGGGGATTTAGCTCAGCGGCAAAAGCGCCTGCCTGGCAAGCGCAAGGTCGTGAGTTCGGTTCCCGGTACCGGAGAAAAACCAAAACCAAAAAAAAAAAAAAAAACAAAACAAAACAAATAAGATAACTTCAATATCACTGTATCTTTAACTTTATGCCAGATATATGAAAGATACTTAAATTTATGCTAGTGTTTCTATAATTTAAATCGTTAAAATACTTGAAATAAAAATACAGAATATTACGTTTATAAGCAAAGTTTAAATGTTTGACAGTATTAACTAATGAAACCAAACATTCATTACCAAAAGCCTTAATAAAAGCAAGTATTAACATTCACTATCTTTTTAAAAAAAATAATTTCATGGGTACATTTTGTATATACGTACTGGTCACATTCATCATAGTTAACTTGTACCTGTACATAATATATCTTGATTCTTCTTTTTTTCCCTGTTCCCCTCCTCTTCCTTCAACCCTTCCCTTCCTTTTGCCTATGAATAACTCAAATGTATCCTTCCTTTTGGCAGAGTAGTACTCCTTCGTGTATAAGTAACACATTTTCTTTATCCATTCATTTGTTGATAAGCATATAGGCTGTTTCCAATATTTAGCTATTTTGAATTATGAAGTTACATTTCCACCAACAATGTAAAGGGTTCCTTCCCTCCCCACTGCCCTGTAGCCTTGCCAGGATTTGTTGTTATTTCTTTTCTGGATACCATTCTTTTTGGAGTCAGATGGAATGTCAGTGTTGTTTTAATTTGCATTTCTCTAATAGCCCTTTGCTGTACTTAACTCAAGGAGATTTACAAACTGAATTTAAAGATAGATAACGTGCAATTTAAAAAAAAGGACATTTTATTCTGGGTTGCCACAACCCAAGCTTAAATTTAAGGTCTTCCTTGGAACCTCTATTTTTTAAACCAGAGATAAACTGAGAAAGAGTCTTTCGAGCATAATATCTAAATGACAGCAAAAACTGAATCAGCTATAGTTCAAGATGTTTGCAAATACTTCTACTTAGGGAGTTTCAAAAGGAGGCAGATTATCCTGGTAACAAGGGAGCATTAACAGTTGTCAAACAACTCAACAGAACACATCAATTATCATAGCTGTGTACATATTTGGAATGAAAATACATTTTTTGAGATTCTCAGGGTCAATCCCAACTGTTTTTTTTTTTTTTTTCTGCTGTCAATGCTTCAAGGAGACAGCTCATCTCAGCCACGAAGACACAAACATTTATCATTTTCAGCTGAAAAATGGACTCAGTACTTGTCTTCTCTTCATGGAGTGCTCCCTCTGTAACGGGGCTAAATACAAACAGGATCACTGCCCATTTTAATAATGTGTAGCTCTCACAGCAGTTTAATGTTCTTAATTGTGTACACTTTAACCTGACTTAAAAGGAAGCACCCTTTTAAGACTCACAATGACTGTTTTATTCACTTTATTTCTCTAACAAGCAATATCTTTGAAAATATGGCTCCTTTGCAAGTTTTACCAAGGCAAAGACAATGTAATGCTAAAGAGACAGTGGGCTGTAGTCAGCAATATTTGTAGGCATTCAGATTAATGCAAGCTATTTTCAGGCTGTGAAAGGCTTCAGACCAAGTCTGCAGCCTGCTATCCTGTTGCAGGGAGCTCATTTTGAATTTGTATTTGAGTATCACAATCAGAGGACCAGTGGCAATTGCTTCTTAGCTATTCCTCTTTCTTATATACCTATCTCTGGAGTATTTTCTACCCTGATTATGATTCGTAGCTACTGGTCTATCATGACAGACAGCAAGAAAAAGACAGCATTGTGTCTCCCTTGTAATGTGCGACACCACATGCAGTTTTCTGTTGCAGTGTCACAGAGTAACCTGCAAAATTCACTGGCTGCTGCAAATTGCCACTCTGTTATCATGGAAGAGGCGAGTTGATGATCTAGAAGACAAACAACAACAAAAACCCCCATCTTTTTTATTGTTCCTCAAATCGAACCTTGAGTATTAAATATTACTAGAAATACAATATAGTACCCTAAAAACCATCTTTTTAATTGTTGTTATAAAGAACAATAAAGGGAAATTGAGCCTTCTAATTCATTCTTAGTTTCAACATATCACAGTCAAAGGCAAAAAGCTAAATTAATGAAATGAAGGCATTTTTATCAATAGGGTCAGAAATATTTTGAAAACTTTTCTATATAGTTTATTATAATAAAAGATTTTTACAAATGGTCAATATTTGTTTTTAAAAAGGACAAGTTCTTGAATTGTAGTTTTAAAACATTAATAATTTCTAGTGGTTTCGAACAGGCTTCCTTTTATTGAGGCACTGGAATCTTCTGGTCCACGAGACCTCCTTGATCTTAGTCTGTACGAATTGTTTAGTTTTATTTGGTGCCACAAGGACTCCTCCAAACTTATCAGAAACCTCAGCTCAATACAGAAGAAAGAGAGGCTCAGACATGTCAATATAATACTGTTAATGTTTTCCACGTTTATGATTCTAGGGTCAAAGGCAGATCTCTTATTGTATTAATAATAGCAAAGCAAAAATAGGCTTTGTAGTTGTGAATTCATGGTCCTGAAGAATAATTTCCCTATGTTTTTATTAATTCAAGCCATCCATTGAAGCACTCAAAGCCTCGATTATATATTCCAATGATATATCACATGCTGTACCTTTAACTTTAGAAGGTTATAGAATGGATATGCGTGTGATTCTTTACAGTCATCAACATAGGATAGTTTCTTTGTTCAGAAGTTATGTCAATTTATAACATTAAAACATATATTTACTAAAATAAAATTTAGGGCTTAGTAGTGAACTCATTAAGAACCAGCTTTCCTGTACTCATGCAGAATAGTTTGCAGAACAGTTCCTATGATGTGCATTACAAAGCACGCCCATATACTCTGGATTCTGTTTCTCTCTGATTTGTAAGCCAACAGTAATCAGAATGTTAAAAGAGAAGCCCCAAGGAAACCCTGTGTGAAGCTCCAATGAAACCCTGTGTGTACTGAATGCATGTCCCACTCAGCACTGATGCAAAGCCATTAGAGTGTTCCAACAGACCTTTGCTTGACCAAAGCTTTTGTTTGTTTGGGAGGAAGCTGATGTGACATTCATGTGACATTGATGTGATGTGCAAAGAATATCTTGCCTCCTTTCTGCATTTGATGGATGAGGTATAAGGTACATGGAAACTAAGAGTTCAAGTTCATCTCACATTAAATCTCTCCTAACGGTGGAGAACGTACCTGATTATATACCTCTATTTATGAAGTCATACATTTGACTTGAAAGGAAGCAAAGGAACATTGTGCTTCTGTGTTTGCCAAATTACATTCTAAGGTTATCAATTGGAATATTGTAATCAAATAAGTTTGGGAATACAGTGCTAAAGCTTGTCTGAGTCTCAGCAACAGGAAACTGGAGTGGTTGGGGATCTGCACTGCAGACCCTGTTCTCAATTGATTTCTCATTCCACCCTGATGAACTGTATGATCATGGGAAAATCACTTCATATTGCTATAGCTCAGTTTCCTCATCTGCAAAATGAACTGGCACTAGGGCACATATCAGGGTGGTTATGAGAATTACTTGAATTGATATACATGAAGTCCTAGAAAAGAGCTGGACACAAAATGAGCACCTTAGCTGAGTACTGTGGTACACACCTCTAATCCCAAGACTCTGGAGGGTTGAGGCAGGAGGATTATAAATTTGAGCCTCGCCTGGACAATTTAGTGACTTAACAACAACCTGTCTTAAAACAAAAAATAAAAAAAGAGGGTTGGGATGTAGCTCAGTGCAAAGGCTCTGAGTTCAACCCTTGGTAGCATGCACACACATACACACAAATATGCACACATACACACACAAAAGAATATCTTCTATGTATGAATTATAACTATAATTGTTTCAGAAATAGCTAAAATAGCCTTTTCCAAACATGTTCATTCACTGATTTATTTATTTTCTTCTGTCTAGTATAGATGGCCTGGAGTGAGACAGAGTTTGAGAGCTAATGATAAAATTGAGAAAAAAACTTTCATCTTCATTTGTCTGGGTTATCTTCATTATTATTGGTTAAATGTGTCAGGTATTTGTGAGTTTACTCTTCAGTAGGCTTAAAGAATGAGGACACATTTGAGGGATATTCCATGAAAAGGCTGAAAGATTACATTGCTTATCAGTTAATTCCTATGGGTTTCCCTAAAGTTCTCTCTCTCTGTCTCTCTGTGAAATTTTGAGAACTCTAGCGCATAGATATACGACTTTCCTTTACTCGTTTGTTTATTTATTTATTCTCCAAATTTTGTGTGAGCATCACTGAGGACTGCTCTGGTATGGCAGACCCAGCAGTGAGTGAAACAGACAAGCTGTTGGCTCTTGGGAGCCAAGTGATGAACCCAATGATGAAGCCACCATCAATTTACTTACATTTCTTCAGGCTTGTGACTCCAAAAGAAAATGAAGAAATGGCAAGATCAGATTCACTAAGCTTTAGTATGTTTCACATGACCGTACTATACAAAGCAGTGTGTATAAAATAAATAGAATTATCATGTACTTCTTTTCTTTTTTTTGGAAGTGGCAGACTGGCTCCTTTCATTTTTTAAAATTAGCATATGTTTATGATACATAATAATGTTTATCACCTTGGTGAATTAGTATCTATCTATCTTCCATCTTGATTATCTTTACTCCTCCTTCCCCGCCCTGTTCTCCCATTTCCCCTCCTCCCAGGTCCCCTACCCAGCTCCACAAAGTCTCTCAGTATCTTTTAGAAGTAACCTCAGGAAAGAAAATGCAGGGCCCTACTTTGGCTTGCAAGGGGCTCCTGTGGGCCTCTTTATCATTCCTACCTGCTTCACCCTACTCCAAGGCTGTGAGGTGCCACACTTGATTAGAACTCAGTGAACTAATCTGCCCTCTTTCCACCTAAATAAAGGTGTTTCTTCTTTCCTTCTCAGCATTTCTTCAGAGTAAACCTCTTAGACACATAGTCTGTATTTTATCTGTTTTTTTTTTCTTTAAGGAGCATGTAAAATAATCTATCAACACTAAAGCCTTAAGTCAAATGAGAAAAAGACATTTGCATTTTTTAAAATTTAAAGATATGCAGCCATACGTGTCCCTGCCTCAGACTGGAACCAAGCACTGGTATAAAATATAGGAGATGGCCACAATTTAACTCAATTTTTTTTTTTTTTTTTGATTCATGACATCCAATCTTGGTACATGATAACACTGAATAGCTGTTTTATTTTAAATATAAAAGTGACACTTAATTGGACTGGTCACTGGACTTTGAAATAATTTTAAGGCAGAAAAATTGTGAACTCACAAATATTTAGGGCCAACTCCACAATTTAACAAACCAGGCAGTGCAATTTTTTTACTAGTTTGACTTGTGATTGCTTCTTTACACAATTATATGTTATCTGATATATTTGCAAAATACATTTCTCAAAATGGCTAAATTTTATAGCTAGAAAGATATTGAAGACTTCCCTCATTAGTCCTACTTCTTTTACAAATGGTCATATTGAGGACCACAGTGAGTAGTCAGTTGTTTTTTTAAATTGGATTGGAAGATTTTATGATTTTTAAGGGTTAATTTAAAAAGGATCCTTCATCATACAAAAACCTTCCATATTCTGCATCAAATCATCAGCGTCAGTGAGTTCACAAAGTAGAAAGCAAACAGTAGGTTTTAAAACATCCAAGTAGGTTTTATTTTGTTTTTCCAATGTTAGGCACTGAACCCAGGATCTTAGCATGCCAGGCAAGTGCTCCACCCACTGGGCTACATCCCAGTCCTTAAGTAGATTTTTTTTTGTTTTCTTTTTGAGACAGGGTCTCACTATGCAATTCACTGTGGCCTTGAGCTCACTTTGTAGCCCAGCCTGGTCTTGAACTTGCAACGATCCTCCTGCCTCAGCCTCCCAAGTGCTGGGATTACAGGCGTGAGCCACCAGGCCTGGCTCTTAAGTAGGTTTTGTTTTTTTTTTGGTTTTTCTCTGGTACCGGGAACCGAACTCACGACCTTGCGCTTGCCAGGCAGGCGCTTTTGCCGCTGAGCTAAATCCCCAGCCCTTAAGTAGGTTTTAAAATGTTAAAATTACTTGTTTTTTCAATATACTATTTACATCTAATATTCATTTAAAAAAGAAATGAAAATTAAAAGAAAAATTTCAGTTTTTATTATGCAGTAATTTTTCTAGGTGAGTAAGAGAACTCATGGATATAAGTGTACCCACTTTTACTTTTCTGCATTTGTGTCTGGGAAGTTCCATATTTCTAAATATAGCCAGAGCTCTCTATGTGCTCAGATTAAGTGAAATGAGGGCATGAGTAGTTGCCAGTGATAGAAAACAGTTTTGAGTTTTCTTGTTAACAGTAGTAGGTCCTTTCACAGTCTAATTAAAAAGTTTGCCCCAATTTATTATCTTGGCAAATATGATTTTAAAAGGTCTTAACTTCACTTTTAAAATACGATTTCATGTCGCCAACATTTTGGCGATCCCATATCACTCGTGTGCAGCTTCATGGAGGAATGGGAAGTTGGGTGGGAAGAAAATGAGAAACCTGTTTTCCTCTGTGGAGTGAGGCTTTTTTTTTTTTTTTTTTTTAATCAGCTATTCATTCTCTCTGGAGTATGTGAATGGGTTGTACCTGGATTTCTTGAAATAATCTCTCTGTGACTGCATCAAGGAAAAAAGTTGAAGGAGGACAAAATGTGGCTGTGGGAGGGGATGCTGGTATAAATCAAGGCAGAAGGGAGCAGCAGATAAAAAGGGAGACACTGTGTCAGGAAGGGCAGTATCATCTAACTGGGCCCCAGTGACTAGGACTGTGTCACCTTCAGTGCCTGATTGTCCTGCTTTTTTTCTTTCTTTTTTTTTGTAAATCTTTCTTCTTTTGGATGCTTTTCTGAGTAGAAAGTAAACAGTACATTGAAAAACATCAAGTAGGTTTTATTTTGTGTTTTTCCAATGCTGGGGATTGAATCCAGGGCCTCAGCATGCTAGACAAGGGCTCCACCACTGATACTTCAAAACAATGTTTCCTACAATGCATTGATTGTAGGTGGCAAATTTTAGGTAACAAAATATATTAGGTTTCAATAATGTATATTACATGTAAATGTGAAAACATAAATATGCAACAGTTATATATCCACATATTATAATTATAAATTTATAGATATATCTTTAAAATAAATATATAAATATACAGTTGGCCCTCCATATCCTTGGGTTCTGCATCCAAAGATTTAACCATCTGTTGATTAAAAATATTCAGGAAAAAAATTGCATCTATACTGAATGGACATCAATGGACTATCTTTTCATTATTCCTTAAGCAATATAGCTTAACAAAATTTACATTGCAGTAGGTATTATAAATAATATAGGGGTGATTTAAACTATGCAGGAGGATGTGCCTAGGTTAAGTGTGAATATGAGGCCCATTTATATGAGGGACTTGAGCATCCTCAGGCTCAAGTTGGTAGGTAGCCACACAGGTGGGTGTGTTGGAATCAATCTTCCAGGGACACTAATGGACAGCTATTCATATATGTAACCAGTTCATCTATGTATAGTAGTGAGAGAAAATGCCCCTTAGCAAAATCATAAGGTTTTTTTTTTTTCAAGAGTCAAATTTGGAAATTAAGATTAAATAACAGGATTGTGACATTTCAATGTGTCAAAACTCCAGACCCTCAATATGTGAATGACAAGTTTAGGAAATGTATCTCTACAAAGAGTTTCTGTTTGTGTGCTTCTGTGTCATCTTTTTAAAGTTTAACATTGAAAGAGTATATTATAGTTTAGATCTAAAATGTCCCCAAAAGTTTGGAAAGTGATTGGATCATCAAGATAATCTATTAGTGAGTTCAATAGCTGAATGTCCTGTTAGGAGGAAGACCTAGTTGGAGTTGAGTCCCTGAGGGTGTGATATGGAAGGGTATATTCTTGGCCCTGGCTCCTCCCTTCATGCTCTGCTTGCTGGCAATGTGTGGTGAATAGTTTTCTTCCACCGTACTGTTCTACCAAGCCATGACTCCATTGGAGTCAGCTGATGATAGACTGAATCTACTAAAACTGTGAGTCAAAATAAATCTTTCTTAAATTTTGGATGATAGCTCATCCCAGAAATGGGAAAGTGACTAATATGTAGAGCGATCTTGAAGAATAAGGGGTGTATTCCAGTCAGAACTGACTTTTTCAGAGTGTATGTGCTACCTGATTACCCTGCTTCTCAAACCTTCTAGCAGGTCTTCCTTCCCATCCAGTTCCCTCTGTCTATGAGTACAACAAGTAGAAACACTGAAATGACACCCAGGATTTAGAGGCAGATTTATTTACACTGATGGACGCTGATTGGGATCACTCCCAAAATATCAGGCCTTGATCTCTGTTAGGGCTTATATTGAATAAACAAGCAGTAAGTACAGAGACAGAATGGCTTGTCAACTGGGAAATGGTCTATAGAATGTGCATCACAGTGACCAGCCATTTCTAAGAGACAGGAGCAACTGGATCTGGAACAGGAATTATTATCCGGGAAATTAACAAACTGAAGTATATTGGCTTGGAGGTGCATTTTCTGCTACATTTCTCCCCTCTTTTAGTTTCCCCAGCAAATCTTTGCTAGGCATATTACATGTGATCTTCTTAGACAAGATCCAACTAAAATTTAGCCTTGTCTGTTCTGTAACATTACTCTGGCAAGGTAGTAAGGGAGTTAACCTGACCTAGGAGAGTGTCAAAGGTACCTTGGATGTTCACCAAATTTTGGTCAAGTGTTTGATTGATTGTTCTATTCTCTTGGGGAAACTGTCCATACAGTTCAAGGTAAAAAACACAGCTAGCAGATGGTGGGGAAGCAAGGACTGTGATAAGCAGAATTCAGGTCAATTAAGAAAAACCACAGCTAGCAGGGGGACAGGGAAGCAAGGACTGGGGTAGGAGCCTAAAAAGACATAAAAATCAAAGGGAATAGATATGGAACAATTGGGGGGATGATGTCCTAAGGCTTCAGTCATGCATAGACTGGTCAGCATGGTTGTCTTTTCAGAGTGAGCCTTGGAGAAGCTGTTCAGGTAAATTTTTCAGTGGATCTAAGGCTAGATTTCTATATGTATCTGGGCTACATGTGTATGGAGGAATGTCTAGAGATACAGCTGGTCTTTTAACTGGTTACAGGCTGTAAATCATTTTATGTTTTATTTCTGTGGCTTTAAATGGGGAGAGTGCACTATAATGCATTAGGTCAGGGCCAGTGACACAAACACTGAAGCCTGAGCTGGCTGCAGGGATATGGGTGCCAGTGCTGTGGCCTGAGTTTGCAGAACAAGTGGTGGGGGCAGGTTTGGCTCTTATGCTCTGGGAATTCTGAGTAAAATTTTCTGGCTGGAGTTGATGTTTCAGTCATTTGGATCCCTGGAGGGGAGTTAGGCCTCTGGAATGGATTATTTTGCATTGCTGTCAGGTTTCCAAACAGCAACAGGAAGCCATTTGCTGTGCAGATCATCCCTACAGGAGAGTTTTGGCCAAAATAGTTTTATCCAAGGTGACCACAGCATATCTATCCTTTCAGACTTTATTTCTAACAGAGCTACTTCTATCCATAAACAGGGCGTACTCAGCATCTGTCAGAAGGTTCATTTTTTAGAACAGTTCATCTCAGTACGACATGTGGCACCTGGACAGTTAGGTCTCAGTCTAAGGTGAGCTTGTCATCTTTCTTGATCAGAAAGACAGTGGCCTTTAGAGCACAGAGGCAACGGAGGGAGGCAGCCTTTGGAGGACATTGGGTGCTCCCAGAAACTGACAATCTGAGTAAGCATACAAAAGTCAGCAGCTCCAAGAAATTTACAGACATTTCAGGCTGATGTAGGCACTATGCCTCCCAGGTACAGTCAGAGTCAATATCAAGTCTGGGACAGTGGATCTGAGTGTGAAGGAGGCTGGTCACATCCCAGGAGAGGTATAGGGCACTCAAACATGTACAGGAATTCATGTCTGATAAAGTGTCAATCAATCTCATAGGATCTGCTTTGGCAGAATTTCTTTTCAGTGAGGGCTCCAGCCAGTAACTTTAAACATGTTTATCACCTTCTTGCCTTCCTTTTTGAGGTCTGCCAGGACAGCAGTGCAGTACTGATCTAAGGTTTCATGACCTTCTGTTGCATTACAGTCCCAGTTTGGACACACTTGGAGGGGGATGGCGTTCACTGAAGCATCAGGATCAACCACAGTGTTGGGGACTTTTGACTTTAACCAGGCTTGGGCCACATCTAAAGTACAGAGGCATTCTTCGGTATTAAACAGAGTCAGAAGGAGTTACTAACAGTAGAGCAAGAGGCTGTGGTGCAGGAGACAGAATTAGTGATGGTGGTGTTGTGGCTGGCTGAGCAGCTTGGAATTGATATAAGGAGGAAGCAAGTTGGAATCAAAGTCCTCAGGCAGAACAAGACAAAGATTTTCTGGCTTGTGCTGAATCTGAGAGCCTCTCAGATGGCCTTGTGGGTTTGTTTTGATGACACAGGTGTGGAGCCAAGGTGGGAGAGTTTTTAACCCCTTATGGCAACTGAGTCCAAGTGATCTGGCCTTTTATCTCAGGATTTTCTCAGTTGAAGGGGATTATGAGAGCAACTCACAAGCAGAAGAAGGCATCCTTTAAATCTAGAACAGTTCAAAATGGTGTATGGGCTGGAAACCATAGAGTGTAAGGTGATGGCTGCACTGTTGATGGCATGGAGATCTTGCCCAAGATGATTAACAGTCTATCAGGCTGATGTGTGGCCAGATACCTGTTTGTGCTTCCTGTGACATCTGATAGTAATGAGGGTTGTGGTAAGGTGGCATTGTTGATAGCCAGACCCAAAGGTGAGTCTTTAGTTCATTACTCTGGGAGGAGAGTTCTTTGAAATTCAGGATTGTGGTTATCTATCTCAGTCTGATGCAGGCATCGTCTTTTTCTAAGGGAAAAGTCAAAGTTGAAGGTTTAGGATTAAATGAGAGAGAGGCTGACTGGCTTGGTGTGAAGGAGTTATCCTCCCAGGCTGCAAATTTGTGCCTGGCAGAAGGGGTGAGAAGCAAGAGTCCCAGTTGCCCTGATGATGGTAATCTTTTGACAGAGGGCACCTTTGAAGGCAGAGAGTTCCATTCCATTGTTTACCAGGAAAGTCACAGATTTGCCCCCAACTTTTGTAATGACTGTTGGCTCTCACGGGCCCAATTTGATAGAACTCAGTCTGTCCTACCTATTCAGGCAACTCATTTGTCAGAGCTGACAGTCCAATTTTCCTCAGTCAAAATGTGGAACTAAGAAGGAATTGCTGACAGTCTTCTTGGGTGGGCTTTAGATGACACTATCTGACCAGGATAGGTGTATCTCTGCAGGGGGGCAGGGGGTCTGTGGCCAAATCCAGGCAAACTGGAACTGGTTCAATTGGCTGGAAGTAGATGAGTCAGGAGTAAGGAGTGAAGCTATAGGTACTGGCAGCAACTGCAGCAGCTGGTGAGGTTACCAACTAGAGTTCTCAGGACAAATAGGGGTCTTTTTCCTTTTTTTTATTTTTGAGATGCAGGGAGTGGTTTGGTTTCATTTTTAACTCCATAAAAGCCCCTTTTCCTGCAGTCAGGGACTGTGGATTTTAACTAGTTCTCGTTCTGTCTCCCTATAGTGTGTGTTGTGTACCTTGAAAAATGGCACAACAGACAAAGAGTAGGTGTCCCTCAGAGAGTGAGACCATTCAGATGTTTACCTGGCTGTGCCTGTCTCAGAGATTCAGGCATAATTTAACTACCGAGGGTGCAAGGCTTCTGTTATGCCATATGTCAATCACCATGGAACTGCAGGTGAGGGCCCAATCAGCCACTGTGACCAATGCTTCCCAGTCTTGGTGCACAGATGGAGCAGCCTGTTGCTTATGCTGTTCCACTCACTCATACATTCATTTAGCAGGCACTCAGAGGTTAAATGTTCCAGCACCCTTCCCTTGAGGGTGGCCTTAACTAACAAGAGTTGATCAAGCTCTTCTTCTGCTCTAACTGAGAAGAACTGACAGACTGACTTACTGGAGTGCCCCTAGGGGTCTTACTGGACTAAGGCAAGCAGGCAGACAGACAGATTGTGTCCTCTTTTGGGGGTCCAATGTGAGCCACTTGAGCATGGAGCCAGGAACCCTCCTCCAGACCTCTGAGGGGACTCGAGAAACCTACAGGGTGTGCCTTCCTTTTGGGACCTGAAGAGGTACTTGCTCTATCCTTGAGGGCCATGACCAATGACCAAAGAGGTCAGCATGGTCAGTCTTCCCAACTGATGTACCAGATACAAAGGCAAGCAGAAACACCAAAGGGACACCCAGGATTTGGAGGCAGATTTACTTATGTCTATGGACACTGATCAGAATCACTCCCAAAATATCAGGCCCTCATCTCTGGTGGTCTAGGGCTTACATTGGATAAGCAAGCAGGAAGTACAGAGGCAGAATAACTTGTCAACTGGGGATTGGTTTATACAATGTGCATCACAGTGACCAGCCATTTCTAAGAGACAGAAGCAACTGGAACTGGAACAGGAACTATTACCTGGGCAACTAAGAAACTGAAGTATACTGGTTGGAGGCATGTTTTATGCTACATGAGTAGTGTGGAGGTAGAATAATAGATGAAGACCAAGGAGTCCCATTCCTACTTCAGTCAGGTACAAGCAAGGGAAGGAAAAACCAATCACAACAAAGCACCCATTAACACATAATACTATTGCACAGCAAAATGCCTGCAGAAAACAGTTGTAAATGGTACATTTCAAAAGGCTAGCAGAAAGGATTATAAATGTTTTCACATAAATAAAGGGTGAGTATTTGAGGAAATAGATGTATTTAACCTGATTTAAGCAGTAGTACTCAATGTATTCATGTATTGAAACATTACATGGTACCCCATTAATATGTACAATTTTATGTCTTTATGTATCAGTTAAAAATAAATTTTAAAAAATCATCCACTAACATAAAGAAACCCATTTTTGTTCCCTTGACTAACTCTGTAGTTTTACATTATTTTTTAACAAGAGAGGTATGGTTTATAATATGTTTCAGTCTAGGACACTTCAAGAGAGCAACAGTCTTTTAAGAAGTGTCCTCAGAATTAAGCAGGTTTGTTTTTCAGAGGAACAAAAACCCCCTGGGCATTTTTGAATGTTCCATGCAAGACTGAGATGGGTCCAAAAGGGGCCTGAAGAACGTGATTGTCCTAGTGTCCTGGGCTCATTTATTATCCTGGGAACTACAAATGGACTGTTAAAATCGGAAAGTTCTTTCCTTCCATGCTGTCCCCTGCTCCAAATCTCCAAAGCATTTGTTTTGTAAAACTCTAAGTGGAAACACATTTTGGTGCCATAATTTCAAACAAACCATCTCTTTTTGAACTTTGCAGCCTTGAAGCATTAACACAACAGCATATCAAGTTCGCAAAATTTCAGATAAACCACGTTCAAGCTATAAAAATGACTGAAAAAAAGGCTTTAATTTTTCCCACATCTCATTTCCTTTTCCCACACTGCTCTAAGAATGCTCAGCTTTGCTATCTCTTTGGAAAGGGGGGGCTGCTGCAGATATGGTTCCTGTTTCATGCTGTCTGATTGTATTCACCACTGTCAGTCACCTTTGTCAGGCATCCTGACAGTCATTTTGACCACATTTACCATTTTTGTGAAGCACAGTATAGGCATTAGTGAGTGACTAAACACTCAAAGAAATAGAAAATACTTGGGTTAAAATTGGACTGCATTGATTTTTATTCATATAAGAATTGTCCTACCAACCTGTTTTCTCAATTTGCTCCAAGGTAGAAAGAAAAGCAATACAGATATAAAAGTATTATTATTCGGGACCCTAAACTGGTGAGTTTAAAACAAATACCACCATATTGCTTTTAAAATATTTAAATATCTATTGAAAATTCAGGCTTTTATTTATTTATTTGGATAGAAATTATTGTCTTTGTTTAATTTACTTGTTTAAACAGTACTAAAATAAATAACCTGTGTAAAAGAGCAAGATAAATAAAATGACCTGAAGTTAGCCCAGAATAATTGCAAAGAGGGTGAAAAACCTCAGATAATTTCTTTACAATCATGTACCAAGTGTTTTATTATCATACACATGATTTATAGATATGATATTCTAAATTTGAAGAAAATATGGACATTCTTTAGGACAAAAAAGTGCAAATCTTGAGGAGGCAGAGAAAAAAAACTGATTTATTCTGTTTTTCTAGCATTGCTAGCTTCCAGGTGTTCACCTCTTGATCCGGCTACAGGCAATGATTTTCTGAAGTGGTTTCTGATGGTGTCTGACATCATTTATAGCACTCTTGAACAATCTTGTAATGTGCTAAACTATACCAAATTAAGTGAGTTAGTGGCCCAAAAAGAGTCCAGTATGCCCATGGGTATCACAAGTGTTTTGCTACTTGCTGCCCCTTGTCTTCACGGCTCAGCAGGAAGAAATGAAGGATTTAGGCTCTTTAAAACCTCAAGTGTTGGATTTTGTTGAGAGCTAAAGGAGACCTATGATGGGCATAAATGGATTCTACATTCTGAAGCATGGGAAGTTTACAAACCATCCTTGTAAAGTAGGTCCTTCTTAGTGATTCATTTATGTATTTATTCATTCACCAAATATCTATTGAAATTCCACCCCCTATAATATATGGCCAAACATGTTGTGTGGGAAATACAGATGAGAGAGATCCTAATCTTGAGCTGGAGGAGTTTATTATAGTCAGTGAGAGAGATGATATATAGAAGTGAATGTTGAAGGCAGAATAACATGTCCACATATTAAATAACATTGTGTATAAGTTCAGAGGAAGGAGAGAGTCTTTCTGGCTGGAATGATCAAGAAAATATTCATTCATACAACCCATTGATTTAACACACATGTACATAGAGGCTATTGTCAGTAATGATTAATTAACTGTGAATAAGACAAAGGTGAAATTTACATATCTGCTGATTCAACCAATATATATTGGGATTGTACTGCATCCCATGCATTGTTCTAGACTCTGGGGTTTGCTAACTAGGCAAAGTTCACATTCTAGTAGATGGGCTATCAGTAAATAAGTGAATATACAATAAAGTAATTTCAGATAATTAGTGCTATGAAGAATGAAAATTAAGTTAACAGATGCTGAAAACACATAGAAGGTCATTTTAGACAAGATGGCCAGGAACAGGCTGGAAAAAGAGAGATTTAGAGAGAAAAGAGAGATCTAAAGGGGGAAAGAAGTTGGCCATGGAATATCCTGGATGAAGAGATTTTCAGCAGAGGACATGGAAAACACTGGGCATGGAGACAGAGGAATTTAGCAAGTTTGAGGAACATTTGAGACCCTGGAGGGGCTGCAGCAGGGTGACAAGGCAGAGAGTGGAGGAGGGTAAAGCTGAGTAGCAGCAGGGCAAGATCACTTGGGGCACTGAATCTAGAGACTTTGAAAGTCACTGGAAGGTTTCCATTAGGGGTGAGATAGGATCTGCGTTTAAAATTTGTCCACAGTGGTTTGAGAGGGAAGAAACAGGGAAACAAACTAGGTTGACAGCAGCTTGAACACTTGTAACAGTGGATTTAATGAGTAAATTTTACTAATTTTTTAAAATAAAGAAGATAAATGGACTGAATGGAAAGTGGAAGAAAAAAAGAACATAGGAGTACTCCACAATATTAAACCTGATAAACCTAGATGGCTTTTAGCACACTTGACTAAGGACTAATATAGAAAGGAAATGGTTTGGGAAAACAAATCAGTAACTCTGTTTGGGAATTAGTTTAGTTTCCTAAGACTGCCATAACAGACTACCATAAATTTGGTTCTTTCTTTCACTGTTCCAGAGCCAGAAATCAGTAACAAGATATAGGCTGCCTGAATACCAGATAACCAGTAAAAAAGAAAAAGGAAGAGAGTTTGCCAAACATATAGAGCAAAATAGGTTTTGTAGGACAGAGATACAAACAAATTTGCATTTCAGAAACAACACTCTGGCCAATGACTAGTGAATGAGAGACTGAAGCCAGGTAGCATGGTGAGCACTGCTCCAATCCAGGTGACCTATGGCTACTTCTACTGAGAAACAAGTGCCAGGTAAGGGCAACATTAATATTTAACAGTTAGGGCTCCAGGACCACTAGCCATTCAAAAATATATGGCTCTGCAACCTCTGTAACTGTGTTGGTACATACTGGCCAAATGGCATCTGCTTGTACATTTGGCAAGGATTGGATAAATCCTAGAGTGATTTAGTGGTTATAGTTGACAAGATTTGTGCATTGATTGTATGAGAAAAATGCAAAATGGAAGGGTCAAAGATAATGTGGGTGGACAAATGGTGTATTTGTCATTTGCCTTTAGCTGGGATAAAATATCCAACACCCACAACTTAAAGGAGAAAAAGTAACTTGCCTCATGGTTTTAGTGGGGTCAATCCATGGTTGGCTAGCTTCAAGTCAGAAACAACATGGTGGAAGGGCATGGCAGAGGAGAGTGGCTCAACCTTTGGCAGCCAGGAAGCAGGCAGCAAGAGACAGGGATGATCCAGGGACAAGAATATACCCTTCTGGGTCATGCTCCCAGTGTCATACCCCTCAAACCAGACCCAGTCTCCTGACAGAATATGAATTACTGAACTTATCCAATCACCTTCAAAATACATGAAACTTTTGGGGCCATTTTAGATCTAAGCCATGACAGATGGTGATGCTAATTCCCAAGGTCAGGATCTCAGCAGGAAGAATAGGTTTGAGGAGGAAGGGTAGGAAAAGTTTCAAGTTCAATCTGGATCAAGGTTAATTTGAAGATCATTTGAGACATACAAGGGCTAGAATATGGATTGTGCATCATTGGCATATAGAAATGGGAATAAAAGCCAGAACAGTGGATAAGAAGAGAGAAACTGGAGTCAGGATTATAGAGTGAGGATGGAAAAACCAGTCACTGAGGCAGGAAGAGGAAGCAGAGCCTTCAAAGAAGGGAAAAGGGGATAGACAAAAAGGATACAAGCCAGGAGAAGCAAATGGAAGAAAGAGTGTCAGGAAGAAGGTAATGGTCAAAGGGAACATGTGCTGCAAAGATGTCCAAAGCAGGAAGAAAACATTCTTTAGCCTGAGCAACAAATGGGGTCACTGGTGACTTGACAGAATATTTTTATTATAGTGATGAAAATAGAAGTCAGATAGCAAGGAGGTTCCAGCGAGGTGACAGAGTTAGTGAAGGCAGAAACTCTTTTAAGGGAAAAGGGTATGGAAAAGAAATCTACAGGGGAATGTGGAACTGATGGACAACTGAGCATGCTGAAATTCTCCCTGTACTCATTCATTCCACACCACTAACATGAAAATTGGGAAACGGCTCTGTTCCAGCCTTCCTAGTGGCTTTATGATGGGAAAAATTCAACAGGAAGCAAGATACTGAATATTTAAGAGGACAAATGAATAAGGAAGAGGCTGACGACCCCGAGAAGCTGAAAGAGGACAGGATAACTGTCAGACAAGAAGAGGACTATCTCCTCCCCTGCAACTAGAAGAATAATTCTAAGGATGACTGCCAAAGTGGATTTGAAGATTATATGGCAGGGGCTGAGAGAGTTGTTTTCTCATGGTTTATATTTTCATAGCCATATGGAGGAGGAGTGAGTCTAGGCAGATGAATCAGTCTTTGGCCCCAACTGCTCTTGTCAAGGTCACCATGACCTTCGATGTGGCTGGTGGTCAATTCTCAGCTCTCTTCTTACTGATTAGCAGCACCAGACACAGTTGGTCACTTACTGTTCCCCCAGGTACTGTCTTTTCTAGTTGTATCTGATAGATTTTGTGTGTTACTTCAAAAAGATTACCCTTGCTCAATTTATTCCAGCCATTGCTCTTGGGAACAGTTGCAAGAGCGTTTCCATCAAATTTGGGCATGTGGAAGTTGACCATGTTTTATTTTTCTTACTTCTTGCCCTGAGCTTCTCTGACATGATGGAATAGGACACCCAGTAGAAACTAGGTGGAACCAACTCACGCATGATTCAGAAATGTTGGGAAGTAAATATTCCTTGGAGCAATCCTTTACTAGCCAGGGGTAGGAGCCAATGGCTGAATGTTTTTTCCATTACTTCCTGAGTGGATGTTTGGAGACTCATTTCAATAAGGCTTTTATGAAAGTCCTACAGGATTGAGTCACCCATATGACTTTTCCCTTCTCCTATTTTACTATCGTTGTCTTTTTTCCTGCTTCCTGGGACACAGTCCAACATAGATGACCTACACATTGGCCTTTGTTTCAGTCTTTTCTCAAAGGAAAGTCATGATAAGATTCTTGATAGTTTGCAGGTCTTTAAATGAGCCAGAATATACAGCCTGAACAGGTTCCTTGATAGCTATCACATCACAGGCAGATGCTGGGTCTAATTTTCAGCAATCTCTCTGCAGTTCTAAAAGGTACAGGACACAGGGCTATTTTATGTGCCAGAGAGTCCCACAGGATTTCAGTTGATACTTGGGGACTTGAGCTTATGTTGTTGCTCACACTTCAAGATTTCGAAAAGCAGTTAACAAAGGCCAAGGCGCTCCACAACCCATTTTACTGTTTCCTCCATATCGCGCAAGTGCTAATGACATTTCGGTGTCTGCATACCTGCTCTTACCACTGGCAATGGGATCCTCCCTGAATATGGTTAGTGATTTCTTCAAAATCCTAGCCTGAGGTCAGTTGTCTTAGCCTATGTTCCTCAATAAAATAAAGGCCCAAACAAAAGTAGAGTGTTTGGGAATGTGATTCTCCAATGAATAAAAGACAAGGATAGCAAACAAGGGGGAAGGGGAAACTCACTACAAATGACTCAGTTCTGCAGGACTGGGGTGCATTCACACCAGCTTTGGTCATGTAAAAAATAAAACCGCATCAATACTTTTCACTGTAATCATACTCCATGTGCCTTAGACAGAGTTGACAAGTGTTTTTAGTAGCTGGGGAATAATAGAGGAAGGAAAGAGGGAGCCCCTCCTCAAAACTGACACAAACAAGAGGGAGAGACAGAATGAGTGGCACAGGGAGAGTGCACAGAAGTTACCCTTAGCAATCATCAGACTGAATTACCTTAATCAAGGTAGAAAAGAAAGACTATTTTCATTCAGGAATATTCTACTACTCAGAAACTTCACTCCAATAGTAGAACATATGGCAATTGTAAATTTAAAGATCTTGGAAGCTATGTTCTCTTTTGGTGTTAGTTTTGTTCATACTAGGCCATCTTTGTGATTCCTGGGAACTTTCCAGAAAATGTAGTATTTAGGAATTTCAGTGGGCCTTATCTGTATTCTTATGAAAGAAAAGATTATGGTTATTTCCTTAAGCATATATTACATCCTTCTAAAAATAAACTACAGGATTTCCTGTTATGTAAAATGTATATATCTTAAAAGAAAGGAAAATCCAGTATCCAGCTAATGTTTTTCCATTCATACTTCTTATATTTTTTTCTAGTCATTAATTCTTTTATTTATACATTGATTAATTCCAAAAAAGCAACTTACCACACAATTATGCTCTTCTTTGGAAGTAAATTGAATACATATTATATAAAAGTAGAACTTGTATAATAAAAAAATCAAACAGCTCCAATAAAAAATAGAATGATATGGAATTAGGTTTTGGAACTAGGCTGAAAGCCAGTTACATAAAAAACTTAAGAATACACTTTAGAAATCTCCTGTTCTAATTTTGTCAATGAAGAGACAGTCCACATATCATTAATTCTTTTGAAAGGCATTTCTTACTGTAACATACTTTTATGTATTTTTTCATTTTTTCCCATAGGCCAAAGATGTTGACTCATTCATAGTGTGGGGTCCATAAATCAGCACTTTAAAACAAGCATCCTGAACATTTCTGATGTTGGCTAAAGTTTTGGAGGCACTATCCAAGAGAAATATCTTGCTTTTACTCTCACGAGAAAAGTGAAATTAAAATTAAAACTGAGCACAACCACTACATTTAAAATGACATTCTTCTAAGAGAAGAAAAGGCTTATGTTCAAGGACAGGAAAGGAATATTTCATTTATATATAGAGAAAACAACTAGTTGAAGATCACCCCTTCAGACCTTTTGTCTACATAGAGAGAGATACCAGTTGGACTTACTGATGTCCTCAATGATTTGGCTTACTTTTCCCTACCATGTTTACTGAATTGACTGAGTAGATGCAGATGCCATCCTTACATAATTTGAAGCCTCTTTGCTGGATTAGGCATGGTCAAATTCAGTGACATGCCACCCTGCTGAACCAATGGGTCTACCTTATCTGCTTACGATGTGCCAGACACGAAGGTCTTACATATCTTAACACCTTTGATTCTTACAACAGCCATATGAGAGATCTTATTATTTCTATTTTACAGACAAGGAAATGAAGGCCTGTGTAGTTAATAAATGCAGGCAGTTAATAATTTTTCCCAACGTTAAATAAGTAGTAAGACGCAGAGCTAGTATTTGAACCCAGGGAATAATGCCCTGAAGTACATACTGTTGTTCATTTCTTTTTGAGGCCATAATCTAACATTAAATATAACAACTTATTAATAAATACACCTTATATTTGTGTAACAATAAACATTAATTTGTATGATCCTCACAAGAACTATAAAATAGCTATGATTATCCTCATTTGAAAAATGACACTATAAAGCCATAAAATGGTGTCATTATTTTGTGCAAACCTGGCATGAACATCCTTATAAATATTTAATTACTTGTATTGATGTTCTTTCTGCATTGGAGGAAAATTTTATTTCCAGCCCTGAGATGTTAATGGAGACAAAGATTTTTAAATTTGCCTCCTGGGTTTTGTTTGATTAGAGCATTAAAGTTATTTTTTAGAAACCATCTAAGGTAACCCAGTACTAGAAAGAGTAAGTCTATTCACTCAGGAAAGCTGAATGTCGTTCAGTTCCTTCAAAGAAATTTGGGACAGATGTGCTTTTCCTTCTTCTTCTTCAGCAACCCAGAAGACAAAAAACGTATTTTATTTCTTGTGAAATGCATTTTCCCGTTCATCTCAGTATGTGGGACTGTCAAAGTTTATAAGTCTGGCAATGTTCTAATGTGACCATTCTGTTCTCCTTTAGAAACTTATTAAATCTATATTTTTTATGAAAAACAGAATGTGGTACAAAAATTTTTTTCATCTTTTGACATTTATTTGTTGGCTAGTGTTTTTAAATCATGCTGGATCTTAAAGCAGAATGACAAAACCTCCAAGACTTAAGTGCTTCCAAAGCTTATTTGAAGAGTGGGAGGCATGGGAAGGATGGTATCCCACACTTCTGTGTAAGGTTTTATTTGAGAGTCAGTGATGATTTCAGAGCCATTAGCTAACTTTTTAGGTTGGTGTAGGAAATGCAGAAGGAGGAACAAATATATTATCTTGTTTTTTTTCTCTGTCAAGCCTTTGTAAACAATAATGTTAATAAAGTACAACGTGCAAAGTGGGATTTTAAAAGGTTTTGGTGCTCGGAGGCAAGTAGGCAGACTAGATGGCATTTGTAATTTCTTCCTGGACCTAGAATCTGAGAGATTTTCCCAAGTCTTTTCCTGGAACTCATGAAGCTCCTTTGGCCCACCACCACCGAAAGCAAAACCACGAGGCTCCTCACCAATATTCCAACTGCCTTTGATTTATCAGGCCTGTTCAGCTCCATTTTAATATTCCATTTGTGCCTGACATCCGCATATTTTAAGAGTTTCAAAGTTAACAATGGCTCTGTCCTAGTGCATTGGAGAAGTTAGTCTATCATCTTCAAATTATTATACAGGATGATTGGGTTTAACAAACTCTAGGAGGGTTTGTAGAGGTTTTAGTTTTATTTCCATCATTAAGCACCATTCATGGTGTTTTGTTTTTTCATTTGCTAGGAAGCTTTTTGTACAAGAAAAAAGTGTCTAACCATGTGGTTTCAATTTTTGGCTAATATTAACTTCCTTCTTGTTCAATGTCCACCTTTAAACATTGCAATTTGAGGATCATAATTATTTCTCCAAATGTGTTAACCAAATTGTAGCCTGAGAGATAAATGTGATTTAACATATATTGTGCATGATCACATGAAATTCAGCATTAGTTACGGCCCCTCTTGTCATTCACCTGAGGACCCTGCTTGGCTGACAGGACACAATCTTGAGGAAAGCCTAGAAAGAGAGAAGAAAGGATTCCCCATAGATGTGCACGAACATTCAGATGAAGTGGTGTGAGGGGAGTTCTATAAGCATTTCCTGACAGTCCCTCTACTTTAATAAGCTGAATTTTTTCATGCCCCATTATTTTCTTGTTGGGCTCAGGAGAAAATAACTATTCTACAGATAGCTCACAAAAGCGTGGGCAACAACTACGGTTACATAGACTGCTTTTACACAGATTTCTCCAGAACCCATAACTTGAATGAAAGGCTCTTTTTTTCCTTTGCTCTACTTGTGATGAGAATAGTTTGTTTGACTCATACCAAACCAAATCAAGCATTTCTGTGGGCACAAAGAAGAATGTGGAGCAAAGAAAGATTTTCTTCCTAAAGAAGAATGTGTGCATGGAAAACAAAATTGCTTCAAATTTCACAACATCCCTACCATTAAACATTGAAGGCAGATTTGGGTCAGTCCAATTTCTTTTGCAGATATTTGACTTTAAAAATCACATATTCAACTTTTAAAAATGGATTTGTGTGAAATGATATATAAAAAAACCTCATGGTATATAAGTCATGATGAGTTTAACCTCTGCCTCTTCATCTTTAAGAGATGCAAATTGCCTTCAGGCTGTAGTGGAAATGTCTTGTCCTAGTTCCTCCAAATCAGCCCCTTAAAGACGTTTACATTAGGGACTCAGAGTGATGTGGAAATAAATGAGTTTCTTCAAAAGGTTGGCTGCCCCTTTTCTAGGAAATTAAAAGTCATTGGGGAGAATTCTTTTTAAAGAGCAATAACAGATAAGTACATAGTTCTTGGCTTCTCAGCCCAACTCTATTAGTACATTTTAGAACCTCAAACGACTGATCTTGTTCAATATGTGGTTAATTTTAAGAGGAAAAGCAAAACTTTGTCTACATGACCCAAGTATCATACTCTTTCAGCTGTTCCGCTATCTCAGATGTGTGACTGTACTTCTTCCTAGGATGCCATGCATTTGCTCTTCTCTCCAAGAATGTAACATTCCAGATTTAAATGTAATTTGGTTTGGAGCTGCAGTAGTTCTTTGCAGGCACATGGGCACCAGTAATTCTGGCAGTAGAGGTAGAAAAGCTTCTCTCTTCTGTTCTCCTTGAATCAAGGCAAACATCATCTTGCCTACCTTCTCACAGGCTGGTGTGGGCAGGCGAAGAGTGAAAAATCAAGTAGCCAAGGTGTAGAGTGAGTCTTTGATGGTTCCCGTGGGTGTGTAGCTTTGCTCAGCTGTGCAACAAACCTTGTGAAGTGAGTAAGGCAGATGCCATACTTTGACTCTGGAAAGACCCAGGTGTTAAAGGTATGTTCCCAGCAAAGCACAGCTGGGAGGTAGTAGAAACTTTAAGAGGTGAGCTGGGAATATAGCTCAGTGGAATAGCACCTGCCTGGCAAGCATGAGCTTCTGAGTTTGATTCCCGGACAAACAACAACAACAAAAACCTTTAAAAGGTGAGACCTGCCCCCAGTGGGGATCGTGGGACCTTAGCCTCTTACTCTGTATTGATTCCCAGCCACAATGTGTGGCTCCACTGTAAGTTTGCACCAGGATGTGCCATCACAGGCTCAAAGAAGTGGGACCAACCAACCAAAGACTGGAAACTTCAAAATGAACATTTATTTTAGATAAGTGTTTATTAAGTAAACTGTGAGCCCAAACAAACCTTTCATCTTCATAAATTGATTACCTCAGGTGTTTGTTCAGTAACAAAGAAGCTGACTAATGTAGTAGGTATCACCATGATTGCTTCTATTTTACAGAGAAGGAAAGCAACATTCAGCAAAGCAAGGAGGAATACTTTGTTTAGGATCACAGGATGGAGTTAGCACATGTGAGAACCAAGAAGCCAGAGTGATGCCCTTGACTCTAACCTCCGTGCTCTTTCTATCAGATGCCATGAAATTCCTTTCTAAACTGTGGAACACCTTACAGATGTGATGTGTGATGTGATCAGACCCTGTTGACATTACTCCTGACATTCTGAGGTCAAATCCGGAAAATGTTGAGGGGATACTGAAAAGCCAAACCACCGAGACTTTTGATATAGCATCTCAGGAGAGAGCCCATGCCAAAATGGTAGCAATAAGCCTAATATTTGGGGCAGAAAACTCTGCCGAGACACAAAGGCTGGTCATTAGCTGAGAGAAGTGATGAGTTGGCAGTCAGAAGAATGAGGTGGTTGAAGGCATGAAAGCTGGGAGGAAAGAAGAATGAAGAGGCCAAGCTAGGATACAGGTGCATCTGAAGAGTTGGACAGATGGGCTTTTCTCACTGAGTTCTCTTAAGAGGGTTACGATCCTAAATGCTGGCATCCCAGTGGCTGTGTCTGACTTGCAGTGTGCCAAGAGACTGCCACACCCCTTCCAGTCTAACCGTTGGCCCATGTACTCTGTCTCCTGATTGCCAACTCAAGCATCTCTTTATTTAAGGGCTTTCTCTGGTGGTCAGAAACCACTCAGCCTAACACAGGAGGGCAGGAAATGCCTGAGAATTAAAAGCCCTCTCCTCCCCAGGATGCTGATGGGAACTGGTACATAAATACCCTGGCTCCTCACCCTTCAGGCAAGTCACTTTGAGCATTGGTCTCCATTGGCTTCCAAGTTCCCTGTAGTGTTGAGGTCCAAGTCCTTTCTATGCTTGCTTGCTTGGCTGTGCTTCTTTCTTTGGCTGGCTTATCTCCTTGTATTTTTTCCCACTTCCCTACTTGTGGGTCCTTCACCTTGCAAATAAGCTATTTAAATCTGAATCCTTGTTTCCAAGGTAGCTGGTGGAGGAACTCATATAAGATACATGTTGCTGAAGAGGACCCTGGCCAGCTTAGAGAGAAGCAAGGGCAGGATCCTATATATAGGGCAGGATCTGGGAGTAGGGAGCTACCAAAAGGAGGATAGCTAAGAAATGCACTGCAAACTGTAAGTCACAGGCTGCTGATTGACAGTGGATAGGCCCAGAAGACTCTGTTGACAGTAGACAGTGGAGGATCATTTTACAGGCTACGGGAGCCACAAGAAAAGGAAGGGAAGACAGTACAGAGAGGCGTGTAGTCCTCTAACAAGAAAAGCTGCAGGCTCCAGGTGGAGGGTGAGGGCATCAAGAGGATCTTCATACTTGTCATACTAGAAAGGGCCCAATTCCTAAGGACAGGGAAATGTCGTAGACCGTTGTGGCTGATGCCAGGAGTATTGAGGTAGAGAAACTCACTATTTATTAGCTCCAAACATGATCTTGGGCAGGATTGAATCAGCCCTCTTCTACAGATGAAGAACAAAGGGTCAGAGAAGACCAGTGCCTTCCCCTAGCTAAATCACACAACCACTTAACCAACCAGGACTGGAATCCACCATGGCTACTTTCCCACCACTCCACACTCTAGTGGAAAGTGATCAAGTTAGAATTTTGTCTCTTGGGCTTAACAGTTATTTTGAGTACCCAAACCTCTAGAAATGGACAAATTAGAATGAAGTCTCAATTTCCTTCTGCGTGCTGACACCCACCTAGAAGGGCTAACTACATGATCTAAAGTCTACCTATTTTAGAAACGGTGCATAATAACCTTCCATCACCTAATGGGAATGCTGCTGTGAGTTTTAATTACTATTCATTAAAGGCACAGATGTGGTCTGCTTAATGAAATGCTCTAAATGAATTTCATGATGGTTTTGCCAGGTCATAAAGAATGAACAAACACTCAAGAATCCAATCATTGTGGTCAAGGCTGATGCTCTATTACTGTTATTATTATTTATAACATGATATGATGGAATAATAATAAATGCTGCATTGTATATGTCTGGTTTTTCCTCCTTAAATTCAAGTGAAAAAATATTTACTGTTGAAGAAAAAGCACACATCTTCCCTAGGAGTCCTCAGACTCCTTTCAAAGTGTAGGCTGTGAGTACAAAAGGACCTCCTTGGAGGGCTCCAGGATCAAGATTCAATAGGCCTGTCAGTTCCCCTCTATCTCATGCACGGCTCTAGGTTCTTAAGGATACATTGTACCTCTGAGGCGCTTTGCTAAGGTCAGAGTCCCTCTTGTATACACTCTTAAAACACCTCACTAGAGCTAACTCTAGAGGAGCACTGATGGCCATAGCAGGGCTGGTTTAGAGTGAACAAGCACCTACAAGCAAATAGACCAACATGATTCTTTACAGCTTTTAATATACTCTTTAATAATACTGTGCTTTGTACCTTGAGCATCTGTATATTGTATTGTTAATACTATTATGCTTCTCTAGGTGAATACCTAGTTGTGAATAGGATAAACAACTAAAAACTGGATTCCTGCAAATCAGGAATTCCTGCAAATCAGAAGACTGACAATGGAAGGAGCTATGAAGATCATTTAGTTCAGCCCCCTTATTCAAGGAGACTTGAACCTTGCTTATAGTTACCTTGCACATCACTGGGAAGCCAGGGCTCCCGAATCTTGCGTCAGGTCTTTTCCAACACCTGTAGAATGATGCTTTGTCCTGAGGAAAGAGTCTATGCCATCAGCTCTTCTTTGATCCACCGCACCTTTCTGAGTCTAAACAGACCCAAATGTCACTTCTGTGGAAATCCTCTTATGCTTTGAGAAGAGGTGCCTGCTCCTCCATCCTTGCTGATACTACTTCCTGGAGATTCTCAGGATCAAAGAGGAACTGCCAAGATGAAATATATCTAGACTTTCTATGATGAAAGGCAAATAAAAACATTTTGTAAGTTGTCCTTTATACTTCTCATGGGCTCCACAGAGTAGGACCTAAACACCGATGGGAAGATAGTACTAACTCCAAGTCCAAGACATTGTCATGTGTTCCTCCCCTTCCCAGAGGGTTTGCAGGTGCTGAACAGGCAGATCACAGGGATGTTCAGCAAAACAATGTGTGGGGTGAATATCTTTCTTTCTCTTTGCACTGGAGTGTCCTACAGTCAGGGTGACCTTCAACACATGGTCAGCAAAACAGCATGATTTCAGCATGGGGAATGCTGCTCTGTCTCCCATTCTATAGCCTGCTTGACTGTCAGCAAAAAGGCCACCACTGAGGTGTCTTCTGTCCTACTTTTAGGTCTCTGGTAATGTGTAAGTACCCCAGTAAAAATGAACCAAGGTATTATCAGTCATTTTCTACCTTTACTGAATAAGAAAAATTTCTCAGAACATGAGTTTGGGTAAGAAAAGAAGACAGCACATGCTTAAGGACCCTGGGTGCTTTCAGAAGACAGGGAAAGAAAATGCCACTCAGTGAAAGAGATGATCAGGAAGATGTGGCCCTGAAGTTGATGACTAAGTTTTACTCCTGGGGTCTTTATAGCACGCTGTAAGTGCTCGTCAAGCTTAATCATGTAATCATTCTCATAAAGCAGGTATCATTATAATCAGTCCCCTTAGAAATGAGGTCATAGAAACAGAAAGGTTACATAACTTGCTCAAAGATGCATAGCTGATAGGTAGCAGATTTCTAATCCAGAAGTCTGGCTTCAGCATCTGACCTCTGAGCCACCATATTGGCTATGTTTAAATATTACAGTTTTGCCACTGCCAATGGTGTGGTTGATTGACCTTGTTTTTCTCACCACTGGAGTGGTTCTAATGAGACCCTTTCCTGTTGCCTCTCTGTGTGATGGGATGTGCCATACATTCAAAGCCCAGGAGCTCTATTGACCCCTCCAGGACACTGTGTGTCCCAGAGGACTCCTCTGGGGAGCTTCACAAGAGAAGACTGAGGTGTTTTCAGCCCCTTCGGTAAGTGGATCTCTCAACAAGGAACTGAGGTGGAGAGGGTGGGCAGAGTGCTGGGTGCTGGGCAGAAACAGAGGCTGCTTGTTTAGTTTAGATGCTGGGGAAAGCTGGGCTGATTTTGCTGCTATGTACTCAGTCCCAGAACTGTAACGAGCTTTCTGTCTCTGCGGATGAATAACCTCCACCCCGGTTCTCAAGGAATGAGGTAATGGCATTTAGGTTAAAAGTACATGAATAATACAGATGCTAGAATGGGCAGTGCTACCAGTCTGGCGTCCTTCACAGACAAATAGAAGACTGGGGCTTCTAGGCCATTCGAGGTAGCACTTTTCACAAATATCACACATCAATAATTTAAGAGGCAATGTTTAAGAACGGGAGATATGGAATCCCAGGTGCACGTGCTGTCACTTCACTCTCTGAGCCTTGTTTCTCCAGAGTCTGTCTGGGTAAATGGCTGGCTGTGGAGGCTTTTCAAATACTCTTTCATGCTGACACTTCATTTCAATTCCCTCAGATACTTGTGGGTTTGATGAGTGTTTAGAAGACAGTTAAATAATACAAAAATGGGTTTCAAAAGTTTTTCTTTCTTTGGTCTTTTTCTTTTTTTGAGACAGGGTCTCACTATGCAGTTCATGCTGGCCTTGCCTCACTTTGTAGCCCAGGCTGGTCTCGAACTCACAACAATTCTCCTGCCTCAGCCTCCCGAGTGCCGGGATTACAGGCCTGCACCACCATGCCTGGCTCAGAAGTTTTTCTTAACTTCCTTAATTTAACAAAATAGTAAAACATAAGATATCCATGAATTTAGGAAGAAAAGCCTCGTTTTATTTTATATAGAATTTACTTATACCCTTGTTAGACTCCCAGCAAAATAATCTAACATAGATTATAGCAAAATTAATGAGCTGCTGCAAAAAGAATTTATTTTTATATCAGTGATATTTATTAAACCTCTTGAATTCACCTTCACACACAATGTTTACATTCATATAAAATTGAGAGACATTTCAGTTTCATTAACAATCTCAAGTTTGAATTTAGTGACAATGGTCCTTAGCCCTAGTCCTAGCTGAGATATGCAGTTGGCTACTAAAATTAGAAGCAGGGATTCTCCCTTCACATTTTCCAATTCAGTAAGTTAGATCTGCTGGAGGGCTGAGATAACCAGGTGGTGTCAAGACTACCCAAAGAAGCATCAGTGAAGTGTTTAAATCCAACGTATTATACATGCGCTTATACTAACTTAATTCATTATTTAATATTTAAAATAAGAAAGTTGGAGATGTATATTAAAACACCTGTCATCACAGAGGCTTTCCTCCATGGAACTATTCTCCAAAAGAAAATTCATGTTTTGTCAGTGCAGATGTGACAAGAAAATATGCTATTTTCATGAGGCTGAAACCCATGGCTGATTAGATTTACCAGAATGAATAGAATATAAGTGTTGCTTACCTTACATACAATGGGATTGAGAAACAGGATCTCCCTACAACCTTATCTGAATGGAGGATCACAGAAATATGGTCACGTCATGAAATTTATCAGATGTATCCTTTTCACGAGTTGAAAAAAAAAGGAGGGGAAGGACAAGATGGCAGGGATTACTAGTATTATTTTTTAACTCCACAATGGCAAGGGGAAACTGTGAACTGTCAAAGCAAAGTCTGAGGAGGATGGGCGTTGTCCTTGGCAGACATGGTTGTTCTGTCACGCTGTGCATCTGGGCCACCGTGGGTTTCATTAGACCTCTGCAAAACGACCTCATTTGGGTCATAGAGTGGTCAGCTGGTCATCTCTCCTGTTGTTCCAACTGGCCTATCCCAGCCCCTATGGGTAGAAGGGGATATTTCTTTAAGGAGTTGGGCTATTTATAAAATAAATATAAAATCCAATATCTATTAGGCACAAATGATAGTGTAGGAGAGCTCCAGCAGCTGTATATTTGCTGAACATCAGGCTCCTCTGAGCATAAATTGCCCTGTACTGAGGAGAAATACAATACAGTTCACCAGAGACTTGGCTGCAAGGTGCAGCCGCTTGTCTGTGGGCAAGTAATGACTTGCGTTTTCAGCTGCTTCTTGGTAAGAGCCTTAGTAATTGGAATCAGTTATTCAAAACATCGCTAAATGTGATTTAAATGGCAAGGATTTAATAACAGAGAAAGAAGCCATTAAAGGGGTTCAAGCAGGGGAGAAGGGAATTCCGTTTTTTAGAGCAGAGGGAGAAAAATAAAGCAATTACTTGATGTAAAGGCCAGAAACAGGACTCCTGCTGTCAGGGAGAAATCAAATCTGTCAGCAATTAGTGGGATCTTAGGAGGTAAAGAACTCTCCAGTGTTGAGCAGTGAATAAGGGGTTAGCAATTATATGAACTGATAAAAGTGTTCTGGTTTCCAAACAGCAGGTTAACAAGCCTTACTTTTTTCATAACTTGATGCAGATGTGATGGTCACACTTTTTAGGATATTTTTCAGTGGTTCACCAGGAAAGTTCTTTAATAAGCACATTGTGAGGCCTCTTTCCATCTCAGACTATTTTCGTGCTACCTAATCTCAAATCATGTGCTGGAGAACATCTTGCTAGCAAGGTTCTTCATTCTTCTTTAATTAAAAAATAGAATAATAACTTCCCTGAGCATGCAATTAAAAAAATCAAATGAGAGCTCTACCTCTGTGTTCACTCCTCCCATGAGGTTGGTAGTTCCTGGCACTTTTCTTGCAGCACAAAAAGAAGAGCATCATATGGCAGAAAGTAGGAAAACGTCACCAAGTGAGTACATGAAATTCATTATTGTGTTGTCTTAGGAATCAAAACATCTGACGTCTATGAGAGGAAGTGCTTTAAAAATTATTTTGTATTGATGGATATGGGGTGCAAAACTCAGTCTAAGTGAAGTCAGCAGAAAGATCAATTGCCCTATCACAAAAGCAGTCACAGCTTTTCAGTTCAAGAGGCTACTCAGTAAATGATTGAAGTAAGGTCATTTGAAAAGACTCCCAAATACACCTCTTTCACTAGCTATGATGTGACCTGTTTATGTTTTCTCTGATATGTATTCTGGTTTAAAGACATAAGCCATTAGACGTGGGCAACAATACTGCAAAGAAATCTATCATCCAGCATGTGCTACTGATTTGTCAACTGACAGGAGACGATTAAGCATTTTTTTCTTCCTCCAAGAAATTCAGTCTTAAAATATTACAGAATCGAAGACTTCCTGCTTCTACTTTAATAATTGGATAAGCTAATTGTTACATAATTTTAAAATTTTCTATCAGTGTACCTTGAGGAATTTTCCATTTTGAGCAAAACTCCTCTGTTCAGAAGAATCTTCCCCCTCCTTCCTGACAGATCATTGCCATGGGTCTGCAGAGCTCTTGTTGCTGAAATAACTCTGTGCCCTTAAAGGCCAGCAATCACAAAACATCTGTGAAATCCAAAGTGACTGGGAAACGTGGGATCTCCAGAGTGTAGCTCTAAGGGTGGCTTTTAACCCACCTGGTTCTAAAGTCAATATAAGTTCTGTTATTTTTCTCTTTTGCACATGACTTTCAGTTTTAGATTATTTTACATGCTATCCTATTGCTATACTATATGTACTGTATATGGTATATTAAGATGTGATGTTATTGTCCTTTAAATATTCTATTCATTGTATATAAATTTACAAAGAACATCTAGCAGACTATGTTAAGTGGGATTGAGGCCAGGGCTTGGTAGGAAGTCATAAGCCAGGAACATCAGTTTGAGCAGTTACAGTTCTGTTTTAAGAATTAGAGCTATGCTTTTTATGTTGCTGATGTCAAATACCCCCAGGGCACAAAATATGTACACTTAGAAAGATCCCATACCCCAAAGTGGGATTCATTAAAATTCTGTCCAAGCATGACTGTGCTAAGTGCTGTGTATTCATTTCTAGTTAGGTTTCAGTTTATTGTGCTAAAAATATATACTCGATATGTGTGTTTATGTGGTATGTGTATTTAAATTTAGAGGACTGCAATTTTTGGACTTTTTTAGTTACTTCCTGATATCTTCACCACTTCCCGTTGTCCAGCTACAAAACTCACTTCATTCCAAAAGACACTTCAAGTAACTGAATTAAGGAAATGAAAATGCTGGAAACCGCCAGAAAGATGTACCTAGTACAGGAGCGGGTATTCCATGGAAGAGTTTACTGTTCCCTTAGAAATGTACGGTTGCAGGTTTTCCAAGGAATGATTGCACTGAAATTCTTACAAGCTAATTAAATCCTCACTTGTGAGCTGGTTGATAAGATGCCAGGCTCTGGTCTCATCCCAGTGAGGACAGTCCTGCATTAACTGAGTTTTGATAAGTGAATTGAGGGGTTTTTCACATGACCTTGCCCCAGCTGTGAAAGGCTCTGATGCCTTTAGCAAAAAGGTCTTCAGTTTCTTCATCTGGTGATAGGAACGATACTGTTTGCCAGAGTGTCCTTACAGTTTTCTACAGTCTCTGAAAGTTATGTGATAATGTAAACTTCTTAAGAAAACAATTGGAATAGAAAACATATCTCTTAAAGGTAGATTAAACAACTATGATGTTCTTTACTGGATATAGATTCTCCAGGCATCCCTCAAAGGCCTTACTTATGGAAGTGTTAACATAAATGCTAGTTTCTGGTACAAACACACAAAGTAGACAAAGCAGAGATACATCAAGCATGTCCCAGTGGAATGCAATTGTGAGACGAACATCTTTTTGAAAAAGTGCTTTGCGTAACATCAGTGTAGAAGCTAAAAGGCTTTAAGTTGACCATGCAAGAAACCCAATATTGTTCAGTATGGTCCATAAAGTCACGTGCAGAATTGTGATAATGTCTCTACCAACAGGGCCGTGGAAGAATCTTCACTGGCTGGAGATAAATTCACGCGAAGCCATTTTCAAAAGTTACTCCTATAAAAATTGCCTGGATATAGAACAGTTACCTAAAATTTTCCACCATGTTCTGGCAAAAGGATGCCACTTCCAGAGTGTGTGAGGAGGGAGGCCTCTGCCAGAGCAGCGGCCTCATGCGGGTCCCAGTGACAGCTGCACTGAAAGCCCCAGGTGGGACTGTGAGCCACTCTGCTTCAGGATCAGTTGGTGCTGGGTCTTGGTGATTATTCAGTTTGTTGTGAAATTCAGAACCGTCCCCAAGGAGAGACTGTGTGAAGGCTGTCACTTTTCCCGTTCACAGAATGGGGACTGTTGGCAGGAATAGCGCAGCTTTCATGAATTGTCTATCGGTGATCTCCAGGCAGGAGCCAAGACTATTGTGAAGTTATAAATCTGAAGAGTTCTCACTTGGGTATTGCATGTGAATTTTGATATGTCCAGCTGACAAGTACAAAACCATTTGTTTATAGTACTGGGAGTTGAACTCGGGGCCTTTGGCCGCAGCTATACCTCTGGCCCTTTTTATTTTTTATTTTGAGATAGGATCCTGCTAAGTCACTGACTTACCTAGTCTGGACTCAAATTTGCAATCTTTTTGTCTCAGCCTCACAGAGTTCTGGTACTATGGGCATGTACCACCTTGCATGGCTCAGAGCGAGCTTCTTAAACACGGAATTTGGGTCCCATCACTGCCCTGTTTAGTACACTGTGGGCTTTAAGCCCCCTTTAAGGAAAGTCTGAACCGTTGCTGTGACCTGCTTAATGCTGTCTGATCTGGCTTGTCTACCCATTGCCCTGTTTTTAGTTCTCTAGAGTCCTTGATTCTACATCTCCCTCTCTCCCACTCCAAGGTCTCCTGTCCTCGAAGATGAATGAGATTGGGGTAGCGTAGAAATACAGGTTGGTCAAGCAGGCAATACAAGATTTCACATTCTGTTTTTAAATTTTATGATATTGATCCACTTGAATTCTGATTAATCAGCCTTCCAAATACTCACCCCGCTGGGTGGGACGGCAGTAAAACATGCGAGTGTTGTCAAGCTATGTGGCGGGGCTGGTTCTTCTGGTTAGGCCACAGGCCAGGACAGCAAGTAGGACAGCCTGAGCCACTTCCTTGCCACGGGGAGTTTCTTATTTTCTTTGCAGCCGTGGCCTGTGGAGGACTCTGCTTCCTTGGTACAATCTCAGCTGTCTTGGGCAGGTGGACTGGCCATCCAGGGAAGTGTGCACACTGCCGGTGGCTGTACCTTCTGTGAAAGGCTGTCAACTGGGACACCAAACTGTGGATGGCAACCCAGAGGTGATTATTCACAGGGCATCTGTATCGTGCCTTCCTCCCCCCAACAAAAAAAAAGAAAGAAAAACTGGGTATCTTGCCCGGGATAGCTCAGTGGCACAGCACCTGCCTGATATGCACAAGGTCATGAGTTCAATTCCTAGTACAAAAAAAAAAAAAAACAGATTATCCTTACCACAGGAATTTTTTATAGTATTAATAACTTATCTTTTTAAAAAAGTCTGCCTGGGGAACGAATCTTAAGTACATTGTAGAATGGCCGTGGGTAATTTTGCTTATTTTTCTCTAAAACAAATGTTGATATGTATAGACGGAAATGGCAAAATCTGTGAGATTAAACAAAGAGAGATTAAATGTCACTGGTTTCAGCTATTTTAATATGGAACTCAGATTCTTAGCTTGTCCTCTTTGAGTTGATTTCCTCTAAGTGTGGTCCTTATTGTGTCTTAATACTAATATTTTCATATACAGCCTAGCGACATCCCCTTGTATCTACAGAAATAATCACCAGTATATCAGTTCATCACACCTACACTTTTTCTATAATTAATGATAAAACCTTTAGAAATAAATGAGAAAATTTTGATGCAAAGCATTATTCCTTGGATAGGATCACAAAACTTTGTATCAAGTAACTAATTTAGGACTAAAAAGCAATGGAGGCAAATCTGTTCATAGATCACTAACTAGTTCTGTGATGCAGAAAGAGATAGGACATTGTGAAAACGGGCTTTCAGAGTTACCTACATTATGCAGCTATTTTGACTGTCACTGGGATTTCCTTCTAGAACAAATATATTCTACAGTTCCATACAATTCTTGCCTCCAGAGAACAGTGCCATTTCAAACCTCTCTAGTTGTCCTCTTTCCTGCTGACAGAGCCCTGCTTCTCATAGAACTGAGTAAGCAAAAATGTATATTGCTGTGATGAACCAAGACCCTTACGGTGGAAGTTGGGTACGATCGGTTACTAATAGTCTTTAAATGTGTGTTCAGAAAAAGATCACCTTGTATAAGAGTAAGTAAAATTGGGAACACCTCTTGCCCATCTTTAGTCTCTATTTTACTTAGCAAGGTTTTAAAAGCATTTTCAAAAAGGAGGAAGTGCAAAGTAGGAGCATTGGTCATTACATGGAAAATACAGGAACTATCAAAGGCAGATGGAATAAAACAGCTAGACATAGATGGAATCTCACTACAGTGTCATCTGTGCATCATGAGTCTTTGTAGCTGATGAAACTCTTACATGGAGAAGCTCTCAACTGCCATAAATGGGGGACAGTCTGGGTGTAATACTGTAAAGAACCAGAGTAATTGTAGGTCGATGAATGTGTTCAGCACAGAAGTCTGGGTGGTAGCAGGTGGTGACTATACTCTTGGCGTGGTTTTCTGTCATATGAATAGAAAAGTTGGAAATCAGTTAGGCTTATGATAATGTATCTATTATAAAATTTTATCAGTAACATGAATAATTCAAAATCATCTTGGTTTTTCTCCTTCTCCATTTGCAATAAAGAATCTCTGCTTGTCTATATATCCTTTTGCCTGCGCCTAAATACTTTTAATCTCAGGTGTATATTTATGAAGTAGCTCAAAGAAGTTAGACATGTGATCTGTAGCCACAAAATGGAGCAAGACTAGTTGTTCTTTTCACCAGTGCAGCCTACAGTTATTACTGTCTTTGCATCATGAGCATTGTGTCCCCACCAGTCCAGCTGATCCAGTGACACCACAACTATATTTAGGGACATCAGAGTCATTTAGAAATTTAGTGTTCCATGTTAAATATGCTGTGGTGGGATGATAATAAAGTAGAATTCAGGAGACCTGGGTCCTCATCGTATTTACATGGAGTGGTCAATACCGTGCACAACAGTTTTCCTATTTACAGAATGGGGATAAGAATACCTGCCACATCTGCTTTACAAGTTTGCTGTGATACACAGTAATTGTGACAATTAATAGGTGTTGCTAACATGAATAAGTTACAGGATGATGTTTTTTATATAACTAACAATTATATATCTAATAAGAAAAAGCTCACTTACTAAAACCCTGTAATAAGCTATTCTCTTTTATACGTAGTATTAATGTGAAAGGTCTAGTGTTCTTGCAAACTAAGAGTGACCCGAAAAAAGACATGATCTTACCCAATTACTGTCCATCCTGCTTTTTTTTCTCCTACATCTATATCAAATTTTAAAAATTGTTAACTAAATGGATTTGGAGGCTACAAGCCTTGCACATTTGGCCCAAGTCCCTTGTGAACACCAGGCTAAAGTGGTCATTGTGCCTTTCTCATTGATATTCCCAGGTGCCAGAGTCCCTTGAATACTTGAGCAGGGGAAGCAGCAGTCTCCGGCGGCATCAAGTCAGTTTCAGCTCTCGAGATCTGAAAGGCAGCCACTTGGAGTTCATTACACATTTCTACTCAACACTCCTGCCTTAACATTGTATTGCACAAGAATTCTAAATTCATTTTGGCTCTGTTACAAGGCCTGTTTTCTGCCTGGATGCCCAGGTCGCTCTTTCTTTCCATTGTCTCTGGTTGGTGTCCAGGAATAAAGGATACTTAACATTTAAAAAGGCAGAATTGTTTGCAGTGAAAATACTTCCCACTAACTGGCACTCCCTAAGAACTTTAAAGACTCGAATGAGGACAGTCACTTCCTGTGGAAGCAAACTTATTTTTATGCGTCTTTTCTGGGGAAAAATAAAGGAGTTATCTCCTGTGTATTTTGTTCTTCATAATTTATGTTTGCAGCCCCTGAGAACTTTAAGAAAAAGAGGAATTTGATTACATAGTAATTTTAATGCTGATACACCTGGCAGACTCAATTTATATGTGAAAATGGACAAGTTTTTTGCTAGCTTTTCATGACCTACTAAGCTTTCCTACTGGGATGTGTGTTGTAAAATACTCCCCAACATTTTCTGTTGATAAAGGGAATCAAGTAGGAATTAATTTAATTCTGCTAGGCAGCAGTGAACAACAGTGTTGTGAGGTTTTAAACAGGCTCGGAAGCCTTTGCTTTTCTGTTTTAAGTGTGGCATATCGAGAGAGTATTCTTTGCAGCAGTGTGCTATTTGGAGACATATGTCTGTCAGTCAAAGGAAAGGAAAAGCTATTTAACCGCTTTGAGAAGCTGAACAGCAGCAGTGGATTTAGGGAGGTAGGAGGCAACAGGGCTTGCTTTACTCTGTGTGTGTGTGTGTGTGTGTGTGTGTGTGTGTGTGTGTGTGTGGCACATGCCTGTGTGGAAGGTTGTTTTCCACAGGGAGAAACTAATCTCTTGGCT
>NW_004955431.1:22740356-22746286 GCF_000276665.1 Chinchilla lanigera
GTGGATTTAGGGAGGTAGGAGGCAACAGGGCTTGCTACGCTGTGTGTGTGTGTGTGTGTGTGTGTGTGTGTGTGTGTGTGTGTGTGTCCCAGTGCGTCTGTGTGCGTTGTTTTCCACAGGGAGAAACTAATCTCTTGGCTTAGATCCACCCTAGTATTAGCCTCAGTCCTTTCTCTCCCTCCTTTGCTCTAAATCATTATTAAGTTTATTACTTCTTTTTCTCTTGCTGGAGAAGATTAATGGCTTTCCCTGGGCAGAGGGAACTCTGCAGAGCGTAGTGGCTCTATAAATAGCACCTGCTGCTAATTCTCCAGTGCCTGGTATCTTCCCAACACATCTTGGTCTTTAAACAATTTGTTCAGAAGAAGAAAGCTAAGGGTCACTGTGCACTTTGGTGTTGCTCAAAATGTGTTTTATGGATAGTGGGTTTTTCTCCAGGAAGTTTGGCCTGGCGGGGCCTTTAGAGAAACCGGCCTTCCTGCACCTCCCCAGGGAAGTATGCCTCACTAACCAGGCTTGTGAGGTTATCACAGAACTGGCTGGACCTGTGGGGGTGGTGCCATGTGAATAGCTTTGGCTATTAACTCTCCCCCTTTGCTAATTTCTTCGCTCTCAGTAGGTTTCAGGCTCAGCAAATCTGTTCCACTAGCCTGGAGGAGATGTGACTTCATGGTGTTATAAAACACAAAAAGGGAAAATGCTAGGGAAGTTGCAATGCTAAAGTTCAGTGACTTGTGGTTGTAGAAAATGAAAATCTGCTGGATAATCTCATGGCAGGAAGAACCAGTGATCCGCATTTTAAAGCCATCTGCATCTACAGGGATAATAACAGGAGTAAGAGAACTTCTAACCTATATGGCACATTGCAAGTTCAGTAGATCTTGGATAGATGGATGGAAGGATGGAAGGATGGATACAAACACCTCAAATTTTTAGTGAAAGGCAGGATTTCTCCACTTTAGCACTGCTAACATTGTAAGCTGGATAATTCTTGTTGGGGGAGGCTGTCCCACACATTGTGAATGCTTAGCAGCAACCCTGGCCTCTATTCACTAGATACCAGTCATATCATTTTAAGCATGACAATAAAAAATATGTCAGACATTACAAAATATCCTCTGCTATACAAAATGGCACCCATTGAGAACCTGAAGGCTAAAGGGAATCTTGCTTTATTTCTTCTGAACTTTTCAGATAGCTTCATTCCAAAAAGTGGGACTATTTTAGGTATAAATAAGCAACTATATTGATTGAATCTAGGAAATTAACAATACTGAAGCCATTACCTTATTTGACTCCCCGATTTGTTTTATTTTGAGGGAATTTAGTGGAGCACATAATGTGTGTTATTACAGTAAGATCATGAGCCTTGCATCAAGGAACGTAATGCTGTTACTTTCTTGAGCTGCTGGCTTGAGGCTGGCTGCAGTTCTGGGATAGAGAGCAAAATGACAACTTCATGCATTCTGTCACCATCAGGATGTTGGATGGGCAAGTTGACTCTTTTTTCCATGTTCTCCCTCTTGGATGGGTTAGTGGACTGCCCTTGTGAGCTGAAACAGAAGACTGGTCTAATTCTCATGGCTTCAGGGCCATGAGATTTAATGACTTCTGTCTACTCCACCCTAGGTGTCATATGATAGCTTTTTAGGGTCATGACATCTTTTGTTTGGAGGAATAATACATGTCATGAAATATTTGTGTTTACCAGTAGAACCAGACCTCTCTATTTCAAATGTAATTGAGATTTTAAAGAAATATCTAAGAAAACTTTCCCACATCTCTCTTACAGAAATACATTAGGGTAACACAGAAAGGCAAAGCATAGTCCTCAGACAGAGTCTCCCTTGATTTCTCATCCTCCTCAGCCTCAACCTAAAAGTATCCTCAACTTTTAGAGATTTGCCAGTATCTGAGTCTTAACAATTTGTAGCCTACTTGTCTCCAAATTCTACAAGCTTCTAAGAACATTCTTTTTATTTATATCCAACTAAAATGATTCAACACACCCCTATACTGCAGACTCTTGGAAATTAAGCATTCCTGTCCCAGTGCTGCCATACATCCACTCCCTCACACAAGCATTTATTCAACAAACATTTATTGAACATATTAGTACAACTACAGTGTACTGGATTTTCCTTCCACATTCCTGCTCCCATTGAATTCCCATTTTGTTCCATTTGATTGCTAGCCTCTTTCTGTCTGGGCTTCACCTATGATCTCTACATCTTCTTCTTTATTTTCCAAAGTACCACAAAAGAAAAGACAAACCATTGTCTATGAAATAGCCTTAAATTGAATAAATGTCAGTATTAGGAATGTCTCACTGGCCTTGTTCCTGCTCAGTATCTGCTTTGCAGTGTACTGTGTTCCAAGGTTGGTCTGTCTCTGTAAAAAGGCACTACTCCCTCCCATTTCTTCCCAGATCTGAGAAACTGCCTTTCCACCATGCCTTTGTTTTCCAGCTGCTGGGGAACACCTTTTTCATTGTTCTGTGATACAATTTGGGTCTTTTGTATCAACCATCTTCTTCTGAACTGATAACCACTAAAGAGATCCTATGAAAGTATTTTTCTATACAATTGGACAATCCATCAACCTCCAAACATAGAAGGAAGATAGCCCATAATTTATTCTTTCCTATACAGGACAAAGGCCCCAAGGTAGCTTTAAAAATAATTCCCATTACACCATTACCTGAGTGTACTCCTTTCTTCCTTTATCTCTGCCCCCAATACAAACAAGGTATTTATTCTTATTAGTACCAATTATGAAAAAGGAAATTAATGGAGTGCTACCTTAGGTTAAGTGCTACCTTAGGTTAAGTGCTACCTTAGGTCAAAAGTGTTTCCTTTTGAGTAACATTAATGTAGGTTTTCCTGAAAATGATTATAGCAATGAATGAATCAGAATGACTTTGTTGACTTATTCATTCTATTTCTTCCCAAGGATCATGGGAAAGTGTGGATTTGCTCATACTTGGAAATGTACTTGTAGTTCTACCAGAAAAAAATAGCTTATACTACTATGTTAAACATTTGGGCTATTTTTCATAAAACTCAAACTATGAAAAGAAAAGAACATATTTTCCTCTAAGATAATTGTGAATTCTTTGCCAGGGTTTATACTGAACAATTCAGGCTGCTTCCTCTTTGGGTGTAAGATGGAAAGATATCAGAGGAGGAGAGCTTTCTGCAATGTTAAGATTAATGTTAAGATGAGTTGGGTTGGAACACAAAGAGCTAATAGGAAATCCACTGTGGTGTGTGCACAAGTAAGAGTGGGCAGACCTTTCTCTCTCTCTCTCTCTCTCTCTCTCTCTCTCTCTCTCTCTCTCTCTCTCTTTCTCTCTCTCTCTCTGTCTCATCTGTGTACAAAATGAATATATGAATGAAACAAATGAGCAGTGAAAAGAGCCCTCCAGCTGTCAACACTGTGCACTGCCTAATAAAAATAGCCAATTGCAGAATGAAGGATAAGGATGGGTCCCTTTCCATATTTAGAAGTGAATATTGGTGAATCCTCTCCAATACTAATTCTTATTTTCATAAATACACACATTCATTAAGCACTTACTATATATCAGATACTTAGTAAATGTAATTCTTAGCACTACTTTAATCTTCATAGCAATCCTATGGAGTATCATACTAATCTCCATTTACTGATGAGGAAATTGGGGCTTAGGCAGAAGTAATTTACTGCCTCCTTTATGATCGAGTGATAGAATAGGATTTAATTCCCCAGCTATGTCTAATTTCAAAGCTACACTCTTAGGCACAGTAGTGGAAAGCTTGCCTACCAAGGGTGAGGCCCTGGGCTCTGTCACTGGCACCACCAAAAACAACAGCTGTGCTCTTTTCTGCTTTACATTACCTCCCATGATGTGAGTTCAATTATTTGTTTCCCATTTTTGTTTGCTTTTTATTTTTTTACCTCATTTAAAAAATTTTGCAGCATCAGTGAGCTTCCTGGGAGTCTGAGATTGTGCGCTCCACCCCCTGTGGTCATCCCAGGAATGACTCTGAGTCCAAGAAAACCTAGGGAGCTTTGAAAATGACAAAACGAAGGAGCAAAATGTAATCTCGGACCTTCACCCCAACCAGAAAACATCAACATAGAAGAATTTGAAAGTCACACACCTGAAATTTCTGAAATGATAGCAACTGAAGTAAAGAGACAATCCTATCTGGCCATAGATGACATCGGATCAGAAATAATCTCTCAGGTAAAAAAAGAAATGACAACAATAAAGAAAGAATTGCTCAGCACATCTAAAGAAGACCACAGGTAAAAAAAATAGAGGAGCAAGGAAAATGATGAAAACCTTGAATGAAAAATATAGGAAAGAATTAGAATGCAAGAAACAGATTCAAAGGGATATTCAGGCAATTAAACATTCCATCAAAAGCTGGCAAAACTGCTTGAACTAAACTGAAGATAGACTTTCAGATCTTGAAGACACCATTGCAGCTAGCAATTGTGAAAAGAAAGATCTCTTAAAAATAATGAGAACCAGGAAAAAGCAATTCAATAGCTGCAAGATGAGTCAAAGAAAAACAATGTAAGATTGATAGGTGTCAATGAAGGAGCAGGAGGCAACATAAATAACAAATACTATTTGCAGAAGTAATAGCAGAAAATTTTCCAAGCATGGGAAAAGAATCTGACACTCAGTAAGTGAGGCATATAGAACTCCAATTAGCCATGACAAAAATAAATCTACACCCAGACACATAATAATCAATATCCCAAAAATTCAGCAAAAGAACAGAATATTAAAAGCTGTTATAGAAAAGAAACAGATCACCAATGAAGAAAATTGCATCAGAATCACAGCAGATTTCTCAACACAAATAATCAAGTCAAGAAGAGCTTAAAGTGAAGTATTCCAGGTCCTGAAAGAAAACAACTTCCAGCCCAGGTTGATGTACCCTGCAAAACTATCTTTCAAAATTAATAGAAGATACTTCCATGACAAAGATCAACTGAAGAAATTCTCGACCACCAAACCAACCTTACAAAGAATACTGAAAGATAGTCTACAAAGTGATAAAAATGGACACAATTCTAACAACAACAATAGAAAAGAACCACCAAGTGGGGCAAGCAATTAAATAAAGGTGGAAAGTATGGAATCAACAGCAGGAAAATAACATGACAAAGATAAGCCAATATATATCAGTAATAACCATGAATGTAAATGGCCTCAATTTACCAATCAAAAGAAATAGCCTGGCAGAGTGGATCAAGAAATAAAATCCAACAATATGCTGTATACAAGAAACACATTTAACTCAAAGGCAAATTCATAGATTGAAAGTCAAAGGATGGAAAACAATATTCCATGTGACAGGAACCCAGAAAAAAGTAGGGGTAGCTAGTCTGTTTGCAGACAATGTGAACTTCAAACCAATAATGATCAAAAGAGATAAAGAAGGTCACTACATTCTTGTTAGGGGAAAATCACAAGAGGAAGATATATATATACACCAAATGTAGGATCACGCACCTGTATAAGACAAATTTTAACAGACATGAAAAATCAAGTAAGCAATAACACAACTGTAACAGGGGACTTTAACACTGCATTGTCACAAACAGGTACAACAACTACACAAAAAGTCAGCAAAGAAATGATAGAACTAAACCAACATGTGAACAAATGGACTTAGTAAACATTTACAGAGTATTGTACCCAACAACATTAGAATACACATTCTTCTCAGCTGCACACAGGATGTTCTCTAAAATAGACCATAATCTAGCCCACAGAACATGTTTAAGTAAATGCAAAGGAATTGAAATTATCTCATGCGATGAATACACATTTCTCAGACAAGGAGATACAAATGGCAAATAAATATATGAGAAAATGTTCAACATCATTAGTCATTCGAGAAATGCAAATTAAAACAACACTAAGA